>NC_133372.1:6957657-6978063 GCF_049309525.1 Garra rufa | reverse complement strand
ATATCAACAAATGGAAAAGCTATCTATGAATTATCATGTTAATTATTATGCCTTTTAGCCCCAACAGCAAGGGTATTTTTACCCCAAATACCATACTTTTACATATTCTTTCGTTATTTAAAAATGGTTGCTTTAATTATCTTAAACAAAACTGAAAATCAGTAGGAAGACCTTTGTCTCAAAATATATTAGATTCTCATTTGCTACTTAAATCTACAACGTTTTTAAAAACATCAAATATTAGATCAAGCACAGAATCAACTTTGCAATGCTGCCTGTGATTGCATCAAGGATCAGTCAAATTTGCACGTGCATCTTGAAAAGCAGAAGTTTTGGAAAGTGAGTTGTTCGTCAAATGTCATGCAATTTCGGACGCAGGAATGCTTTTGTATTTTGTAGTTTTCTGTAGTTGCTGATACTATTGGCTACATGTGAAATGCATGAAAATCTGTTGTCATATGTTGTCAGAAGCTTATGCTAATAGATTTGATATCATAACAGTGACCAATTTTGCAGCATTTTGAATGTGCACTTGTAAAATTATTCAGTCATTATATTTAATGAGCCTTTTACATTTTTAAAAATGTTGTGTTTTTATATTTTTCACATCCAACACTGACATTTCTATCAAACTCTTATGAATTTCCTGCAGTTTCCTAAGGGTTAGTGAAATCCCATTTGGGGAAACCCACTTTAAAAAATATATCTGTAAATTATAGATTATTGCTCACGCAGATGTACAGGATAATTGGTTTATTCATAAAAGGCAGGAGGTGAAGTTGTTTTATGAAATGATGCATCTGCATACAGCATCAGGTGTTGGCCCGCCGCTCAGTTCATCAATATGTGTGTCAGCAGTGAGAGACGCAGCTGTATGCAGGGTAATGTAGTCCGTTCCCCAGCCAGGAGCACAGATTACACATGAGGAAAGAGAGAAGGCTGGAATTAGTTTATTCTTGAAAATGAGCAGATGATCCCAGTCTGTGTGTTAGACAGACGACACTGTCCTGCGCCACCTGCATTCAGATGCTCCAAGACTTCAGTGCATCATAAAATATGCATGTGCATGCGTTTTGTATGCTTTTATTTTACTGATGTCTAAAACATTTGTGCCCATGCTGCTGCAAAGAGCCATTGGAGAACATGGTGACTTTTTAGATTTTCCATCTGTGGCATTCTGATGGAAGATATTCACTTGGCGTGAGCTCATCGTTTGTCATGCAGAGCTCTGTGTGAATGATATCTGTATAATACCAGGAATCTAGCTTGTTTGCATAATCCATTTGCGTAATTACAGCATTAGTGATCTAAGAAGCCTAATTGCATTTATATAGGCGGCGACTGACAAGGGTGATTCTAATCGATTGTCCTGGTGAAATAAGCAGGTAAAGGAATATGAGATGATGAGCTGAAAAAAAGTGAGGATATAGTTTCACTGAGAAAGCGCTCTTCTGTCAGAATGAGATGTCACAAAACAGCTGGATTTTCTTTAAACCCCTTAGATTTTAAGTTCTGTTGATTTTAGATTCATATTTAAGTTGTGACTGTGAATGCTGACTGTGCATTTTAGTTTTGTAAGGCAAATTAGTTACTTTTTTATAGAGTAACACAATCTTGTAATGCATCACTTTTAAAAAGTAACTTTCTCCAACACTGGTGGAAACTAGTTGAGATGACAAATGCAGCGCTAAATTGCTAAACGGCTTTTATTTTAAAGATTCCTTGTTTTATGCTTTATGTTCTTAGAAAATGCTTCAAAAGACTACAGGTGCATCTCAAAAAAATTAGAATGTCATGGAAAAGTTCATTTATTTTAGTAATTCAACTCAAATTGTGAAACTCGTGTATTAAATAAATTCAATGCACAGAGACTGAAGTAGTTTAAGTCTTTGGTTCTTTTAATTGTGATGATTTGGCTCACATTTAACAAAAACCCACCAATTCACTATCTCAACCAAATAGAATACTTCATAAGACCAATAAAAATAAAAAAATAAAAAATAAAACATTTTAAGTGAATTGTTGGCCTTCTGAAAAAGTATGTTCATTTACTGTATATGTACTCAATACTTGGTAGGGGCTCCTTTTGCTTTAATTACTGCCGCAATTCGGCGTGGCATGGAGGTGATCAGTCTGTGGTGCTGCTGAGGTGGTATAGAAGGCCAGGTTTCTTTGACAGTGGCCTTCAGCTCATGTGCATTTTTTGGTCTCTTGTTTCTCATTTTCCTCTTGACAATACTCTATAGATTCTCTATGGGGTTCAGGACTGGTGAATTTGCTGGCCAGTCAAGCACACCATCACCATGGTCATTTAACCAACTTTTGGTGCTTTTGGCAGTGTGGGCAGGTGCCAAATCCTGCTGGAAAATGAAAACAGAAGTCAGCAGAAGGAAGCATGAAGTGCTCTAAAATATCTTGATAAATGGGTGCAGTGACTGTGGTCTTCAGTGGACCAACACCAGCAGATGACATTGCACCCCAAATCATCACACACTGTGGAAACTTAACGCTGGACTTCGAGCAACTTGGGCTATGTGCTTCTCCACCCTTCCTCCAGAATCTAGGACCTTGGTTTCCAAATGAAATACAAAACTTGCTCTAACAGTCCATTTCTACTTCTCCTTAGCCCAGGTAAGAAACCTCTGATGTTGTCTGTGGTTCAGGAGCGCCTTAACAATAGGAAAACGACATCTGTTGCCAAATTCCTTGACACATCTGTGTGTGGTGGCTTTTGATGCCTTGACTCCAGCCTCAGTCCATTCCTTGTGAAGTTCACCCAAATTCTTGAATCGATTTTGCTTGACAAGCCTTCCAAGACTGCAGTTCTCTGTGCATATTTTTCTTCCACACTTTTTTCCTTCCACTCAACTTTCTGTTAACATGCTTGGATACAGCACTCTGTGAACAACCAGCTTCTTTGGCAATGAATGTTTGTGGCTTACCCTTCTTGTCAAGGGTGTCAATGATTGTCTTCTTGACAACTGTCACCCCATGATTGTGTAGCCTATTGAACCAAACTGAGAGACCATTTTGAAGGCTCAGGAAACCTTGTGTTTTGAGTTGATTAGCTGTTTGACATGTTACCATATTCTAATTTGTAGAGATTTTTTTGTTGTTGTTGTTGCTGTTGTTGTTGAGGGTTTTTGTTAAATGTGAGTGGAGGAAATTTAATTCATTGATGCATTTTATTTGCTTTAAAGTGATCACTTATCACTAACTGCTGCATTCAGGAGGAGAATGGATTGCAACAATAATGTATCTCACCTCATACACATCTTGCTTGCATTTTGTTGCACTAAAATGTTTTTGAGAAAAAGAGAGAAGGATCGCGTTATGACCATTACAACATAATTCCTATTCCCAAACTTCCATGGCTCTATTCTATCTTTCAGACAGACCTTTCAGGCCCAAAATTGAGAATATTATTGGAGGAAAAAAAAAACGTCTCTCGGGGCTTCGGCCATGATGCCTGGTTGCAACAGGAAACAACGTGTTTTGGACTCTCACATCTGAAGATCCCCTACCTTTTATATATTTGCCGTGAGGGGAATGATGATTTGCTGCTGATAACAAGAAAGAGCCGGCAGGTGTTGCTCTGAGAGATGGAGTGTCAGACTCCAAAATAGGTGAGGCGGAGAGGGACAGAGCAGGAGGCATTTCTTGTTGAAATGTACTATGGGTAATATTCTCACTTTTGACTAATGGTCACATACAGGGGAAATGCAGGCTTTCTCCAGATCTCTATTGCTTGACATAAAAGCCGTTTTACTGTGGCTTTCTTTCATCTGTGTCTTGGGAGTGCTGCACCTCCACGGCCCGAGAAAGCCTTGCTTAATCACTTTTAATGGCGGCAGGGTTTACAGTCTACTTATGGAAATATCAATACCTGCAGCTTTATGAGAAAGCCTGTTTTATCAGGTGCATTTGTACGACCGTATGCTCATTTAACTGGCCGCGCTGTTTTGGCTTTTAGAAATTGATAATCTGTGCTCTTTGAAACGGCATACAGTCAAACTTTCACCCTCATGACCACAAAACACAAGTGTGGGAACGGCATCAGTAATGTTTTATGAGTGCAAAAACACTGGATTTATTGCAGGTGACACAAGCATCCATGCGGTTTATGAACATGTGAGGAATAGTTTAAGCTCTGGCCCTCTGTTGTGTAGGTTTAATTGATTTCTCAGGGACGTTGTATCACCCTGCCGTGTCAATCTCATCTGGTTTCGTTTTGCATTTTAGATGAACACTAGTATAAATTGCATAAACGAATCTTTGCACATTAGAGGTCTTCTGTGAAAATCCTCATCTAAAAATTAAATGCAAGATTTTTAGTCGCATCAAGCAGAATTTCTCGCTTTTTCAGACTGCATACGCTTGGCCAGATGGACAATTACCTTCGCCGATTGCAAAGCGATCCTGCTAACAAGTTTCAGCCTTCCATTTGAATTTCAGCATCGACTTCATAGCGCTTTACTTGTCTTTGATTTGGAAAAGAGAGAGAGAAAACTAAATGAACCCCCACGGTGATTTGATTTAATTTACTGGGAAATATTCCTTGTAAGCTGCATGGTGAATCTGAAAAGGTGGAGGGACTAATGCATTTGAAATGATCACCTGCGCTTGAGCATTTTGAAATCGTTCTCTTTTTATTTCTCTGTGTCTGGGAGTAAAATACTTTGTACAGTTTCATCCTCATGCCACTTTATTTTGGCTTGGCTGTACTTACCGTACATTGCTAATATCCTTTACTTCAAGTGTAAACAGGTGTGAATTAACAACTCGGTAGCACTTTATTTTACAGTCCTGATACTCATGTACATACTATGTAATTATTATAGCAATTAAGGAAAAGGAGGTGACGTGAGGCCAAGTATGGTGACCCATACTAGGAATTTGTGCTCTGCATTTAACCCATCCAAGTGCACACACACAGTAGTGAACACACACACACACCGTGAACACACACCCGGAGCAGTGGGCAGCCATTGCTGCGGCGCCCGGGGAGCAGTTGGGGGTTCAGTGCCTTGCTCAAGTGACTCACCTCAGTCGTGGTATTGAGGGTGGAGAGAGTGCTGGTACTTCACTCTTCCACCTACAATCCCTGCCGGACCTGAGACTCGAACCTGCAACCTTTGGGTTACAAGTCCGACTCTCTAACCTTTAGGCCACGGCTGTATCTGTTATTACAATAACTAGGTAACAACTAGGTACTAATCCTGAACCTACCCCTACCTAATGTAGTTACCTTACATTACCAGAACTTTCTTAGGTAGGAACACTGTAAGTACATGTAAGTGCACGTACTGTATTAGTATGTACTGTATTAAAGTGCAACCCAGTGAGTTAAGAGTAAGTTTTATTAATATTCTTCCTTCCATGTCTTCATTTTTCATCTTTAATTTAATACATCTACTGTAATTTTTAAGTTTGGAACTGGATGCTATTTGTAGTGAAAACTATTAGCAATAAACATTGGGGCAGAGCTTAGTATGTTAACATTACATTTAAACTTCAATTACTGTTAAAGGCAAAGCTGTCAGAATGAGATGCCTGCTCTCGTGAACAGGAGTCTCAAAGACTGACACGGAAGACAAGAAATTGTTAAATAAAGTTGTAATTTTTTTTCTTTGCACACAAAAAGTATTGTTGTAGCTTCATAACATTACAGTTGAACTACCGATGTCACATGGACTATGTTAATGATCTCCTTACTACCTTTCTGGGCCTTAAACATAGTAGTACAGTTGCTGTCTATGCAGGGTCATATATAAAGCTCTCAGATTTCATCAAAAATATCTTAATTTGGTTTCTGAAAATGGATTATAGTGAGTGGGTAATTAATGACAAAATTTCCATTTTTGGGTGAACCATCCCTTTAAGGTTACAAAAAGTGGTTCTCAGAATGTTCAAGTACAAATAAGGATGTTCCAAGAATATTGTTCTAAGAATGTTTTCTCTCAAAATTATGAGAACCTATGTCAAATACAGTTAAAGTCAAACGTTTACATACACCTTGGAGAATATGTAAAATGTTAAATATTCAACAAAATAAGAGGGATCATACAACATGCATGTTGTTTTTTGTTTATCACTGACCTGGATAAGATTTTCAGATAAAAAAAAAAACATTTACATATAGTCCACAAGTGAAAATAATAGCTGAATTTATAAAAAAGTGACCCCATTCAAAAGTTTACATACACTCGATTCTTAATACTGTTTTGTTACCTAAATGATCCACAGCTGTGTTTTTTGGTTTAGTGATAGTTGTTCATGAGTCCCTTGTTTGTCCTGAACAGTTAAACTGCCTGCTGTTCTTCAGAAAAATCCTCCAGGTCCCCAAAATTATTTGGGTTTTCAGCATTTTTGTGTATTTGAACCCTTTTCAAAAATGACTGTATGACTTTAAGATCCATCTTTTCACACTGAAGACAACTGATGGATGCAACTATTACAGAAGTTTCAAACACTCACTGATGCTCCAGAAGGAGGAACAATGCATTAAGAGCCAGGAGGTGGAAATCTTTAGAATTTGAAGATAAAGGGTAAATTTAACTTATTTTGTCTTCTGGAAATGCAAGTGTCTTTTGTAGCTTCTGAAGGGCAATACTAAAAAAAAAAAGTAAATAAAAATATATAAGCAAAATAAGAAAAATCTTCATTCAGTTATATCACAATACAAAACAAACAAACTAAAACAGCTGTGGATCATTCAGGCACCAACACAGTATTAAGAATCAAGTGGAAGTAAACTTGAACAAGGTCATTTTTATAAATTCAAGTATTATTTTCTCTTGTGGACTATATGTACATGTATTTTATGTAAAAAAAATATATTATTCAGGGTCAGTACTAAATAAAAAACAACAACAACAGCATTTTGTATGGTTCCGCTTATTTTGATAAAATAATTAGCATTTTGCAGATTCTGCAAAGTGTATGTGCATTTTTGACTTCAACTGTATTATGTCAAATAAGGTTGTAAGAACATTCCCTAAACTTTATTTTAGGAACTAATGGCTCTAATATTTATATACATTAATCAAAACCCTTAATGTCATGGGAACATTCCCTGTTAGTTGGTTTCTATCTTATTTACCCCTAATTTACCCTACATATCAGTACCTAAATGGTATGTATTAGTTCTTTATGAAAGGATATTGCCCCAGTGACAGCTTTTGTACCGTTTTTCTCTGAGAGTGTGCTGTAATTGTTGTAAGCATTAATTTCACTGGGGCTGCACAATTTGGTAAAAACAAAAATCATATTGTGACAAATGACAAATGTTGCGATTGCAGTTTTTAGCTGCAATATGACAAAACAAGCAGAACGAGCATTTCTACATCCTAAGTGAACATTTAGAATATTAATGGTAAAAAAACGAAATGGCTTAAGAAAAATGTCAGTGCTCCAAATGATGCCTCAAATTGTAAGGTCTGTTGAGAAGAGCTGTGCTGTTATTTTCCAAGCAATTCAGACTCCCAGATAAAAATAGAGGCTGATTTTTCTTTTTCTTTTTTTCTTTTTTTCTTTTTTTTTTGGAGGGACTATTGGGGGGATCTTTCCGCTTTGGATCAGTAATACCAACTAGCTTGGCAAAAAACTGATCACCCTGGTAACCACCCATATCACCCTAATATCAGGAAGTTAGGGTTATTTTTGATGCCTCTGCTTAATTCAGAACACCTTCTCTTCACTTCTCATCTCTAATCACTCTCTGTAGGCTAGTGTTTCTCTCTTGTTGCCACCACAATAGGAACAAATGCAGCCCTGTTTTGCTAGGCTAGCCATGCAGCACCAGCTAGACCTGAACACCCAGGACATACCCGTCAGACAGAAGGAAGATTCAGAGACCCTTTGCTCAGTAATAACAGGAGCTCTGGCTAGACCTTTACATCACGTCATCACCCGAAACACTCCCCAGACACATCAAACTGCCACGACTCCTTGTGGCCAAGTCATAAGTCTCCTTTTCACTCTGTCTTTACTCTGGAAGTAAAAATCCCATTTACTTTCTCCAAAGAAAAATTGATTGTTAGAAATACCGTTTAAAACTTTGAGGACAGACCTACTATGAGATCGGAGATGATGCTTCTGTAGAGGCCATACTACTCTTCTACTCTTCTATCACTCTGTGGTTTCTTTCTTCTCACACAGTAGTGTAATTGCAGCTTAAAGTGATCATCGGATGCAAAACTCACTTTTACATGTTGTTTGAACATTAATGTGTGTTGGCAGTTTGTGTACACAACCACCCTACAATGATAACAGTCCACCCAGTGGTATTTTTTTAATCTTTAAAAGTAATATCCTTTGTTAAAATCAGGTTATTCTCAGCTTCTTGTCGCTGTGACAACACACAGATAGAGGCCACTCCTACGGTAGTTGATTGACATGAGCACCTTACCTTAGACCCGCCCTAACCGAGCTGAAACAGTCCGACTCTGATCGCCATTGTGTCGACTCAGGTGCAGGGGAAGACAAGAATGTCTCCGAGTGAGCGATGGAGGTGTTCTGTTGTTGGATGTAATAATGAACATAGCAGTTGCCATTTACTCCCGACATCTGAGCCGCTGAAGATGCAGAGGATTAATGGTACTTTTGTTTTTGAAAGGAAAGCGCCGATTGCGATCTACATATGGTCTATGTTCATGCGAATCATTCGTGATGCAGCTTTAGCCACAGAAGAAGTGAGTATAAGGATTTTTAGGCATCTTTGCAAATGACCTTTCTTAGTAATGTGCTAGTTAGCAAGTTTCACAGCTAAACACGGCTAAATGCGGCTAAAGTAAACATTATGGCTCGTCATCCGTAGAGCTCATTAGCATTTAATAGAACATGCAACAAAATAGCTCTCTCTAAAAAGGACTGATTTTGAAAAGAGTGTTTTTTACACTACTACTGAGAAATGTTAACTAAAGTATGTTATAGACTTCCCATTAAGATCCTAAATAATCATATCAACTTGTGGAAAATGGGCATCCGATGACCCCTTTAAGTCAATATTTCATGTCCATTTATTTATCTATTTGGTAAGTAGCTGCTAAATGTACATTGTACATTGAACCGGTCGTTATCTCCAAATAAAGCCCTTCAGGGTGGCTGACTGCACATTATATGTGACCCTGGATCACAAAACCAGTCTTAAGTCGCTGGGGTATATTTGTAGCAATAGCCAAAAATACATTGTATGGGTCAAAATTATTGATTTTTCTTTTATGTCAAAAATCATTAGGAAATTAAGTAAAGATCATGTTACATTAAGATTTTTTGTAAAATTCCTACTGTAAACCTATCAAAATGTAATTTTTGATTAGTAATATGCATTGTTAAGAACTTAATTTGGACAACTTTACAGGTGATTTTCTCAGTATTTTTTTTTTATTTTTTTTTTGCACCCTTAGATTCCAGATTTTCAAATAGATGTATCTCGGCCAAATATTGTCCTATCCTAACAAACTATACATCAATAGAAAGCTTATTTATTGAGCTTTCATATGATGTATATATCTCAGTTTTGTAAAATTTAACCTTATGACTGGTTTTGTGGTCCAGGGTCACATATGTTATAATGTGACATTTGTAATGTCCGCTGCCAAAATGCAGGGGAGATTGTAAATCACCGCAGCAAAAGCTGAAGTCAAAATGTAGCTCTGTTGATTTATTTCTTGTTGTCTGTAAGCGTTTTTGCCTGTTACAAGTGTTTTCATCAAAGACATTTGTATCGAACGGCTCTCCATCGACAATGCCAGTGGCCTTGAGATACGAGTCCTCGCGGGGTCACCCTGAGCATCACATTTATAGAGCCTGACGTAATGTTGGCACGAGAGCTGGGACCATTTGTTCTCTGTGGATGGGCGTGTGCCAGCCGGAGCTCTGGTAATGGGCTGGGTGGCAGACGGAGACGCTGGGTGCATGAGCACTTGAGTATTTTTCCATTCGGACTAAAGCAACGATTGTGTCTCCGAACAAAAGCTATAGAGGTGGACCAGCAGTGCTGCCATAAAGATCTCCTTTCACAGAATGCATTTCAGTCCATTTACGATGATGACGTGATTTCTTTATCAGTTTGACACTGGTTTACCCTTGTGTGTATCCTGAGTTTGAGGAATGATTGACCGTAACTAACCTATACTGCTAACTTTACATTTTTCAGTAGAGTGACATAGGCTCAGCAGTTTTTAAAATAGTATGGCTTCTCTGGTAACAAGGTGTTGTATGACAAAGCATTACTTTGCTGTTTGTGTCACATTGTTTTCATTAAAATGAACTGAGGCAATAATCACACTAGAATGGGTTTTCTCTCTCAAGTATCATTTATTGAAATGGATCATTTCAAGTAAATGATTCATTCGAGGAGTCACTTCGGAGTGTTTCCTGATTGATTGGTCGATTTTAGTAAAATGTTTACTAAATTTAGTTAAATACAGCTGTTTTTATAAATTAGGATGTAGGGTTAATGAATTCACTTTATTTTAGTGTACATTAAGGTTTTGATGGCACCAATTTGAAGTAAAATAGGGTGATCAGGACACTGTTTTCAATTTTTGTATTAAATTATTATTTTTTTCCTTGAAGTCAAAAATGTGACCCTGAACAACATAACCAATCTTAGGTAGGCATTTGTAGCAATAGCCAAAAATACATTGTATGAGTCAAAATGATCTATTTTTCTTTTATGCCAAAAATCATTATGATATTAAGTAAAGATTATGTTCCATTAAGATACTTTGTAAACATATTCAGACTTAATTTTTGATTAGTAATATGCATTGCTAAGAACTTCATTTGGACAACTTTAAAGGCGATTTTCTCAAAATATTTAGCTTTTTTTTGCACCCTCACATTTCAGATTTTCAAATAGTTGTATCTCAAATATTGTCATATCCTAAAAAAACATACATAAATGCAAAGCTTATTTATTCAGCTTTTAGATTAAGTAATTATCTCAAATAAAAAACAAAACAAAAAAAACTTATGACTCGTTTTGAGATCCATGGTCATAAATGTCAAGGTGATGTAACTCCCCAGAAATGATTAATTAATTAAATTAATAATAAAAATAATAATGATGATGATGATAATAATAAACATTTAAAATAAAACTGTCATTATAAATGTAACTAATTTATAAACATTACATTTATAATTATCTTGCTTTAAAAAAATACTTTGTAAAGTAGTTTTTATCATTAATGATTTGATGATTATTAAAATATTGATAATTTATTCAATGGTACTGATATATTTACCAAATGTAGGTAAATATTGATGTTTTTGACTATAACTTAGAGTTTAGGGTAATTTATTTTAGTGACTAATGTTTTGATCATACTATGGTTAAGCAAAATTATTTTTATGGTTCAGGACAAGGAGGGTGGAAATGACAAAGCAGAGGGGTTTTATTATTTATTATAGTATAATTTAAAATATGTGGGTAAATACATTTATATTTGAATTATTTTAATATATTTCAAATGGACAGCTTGACTGTAGTTTAACTGTTTTAAATAATGTATTGCTTGTGGTTTGGCAAAGTACAGTCTCAACTGTCTTTTAAAATACCCGTCTCCCAAACCGCAAAGAACCGAGTTGATTCTTCATTAGTGCTTTCTATAGCAGCGATAGTGTGCCCATCAGTTTGGGAATGTGTGCTGTAAACGAGCAGTGCAGAATAACTCATTATTCACTACATTACGATGGGAGTCAATGAACTGAGATCAGCATGTCACCAGTGCAGTGCTCAAGCACGCATGTGTGTCAGTGTGTTTTTTTCCAGACTGAAGGCTGTGTTCCTGCATGTTCTTTATTAGCTGTTTATCGGAGTAAACTTAATGAACCTTGCCCTTGGCTTGACTGTTCTATTGTTGTTGTACTGGAGCGAGGGACCATCTGATCACTACACCGTCTGTACAGCACTCCAACACCTTCTGTCAACTGTGAAGTGTGCATCTGCTGCCGTATGTGAGAGTGTGTGGATATGCATTTCAGATGGTATTATAGTGTGCACTCTGCTTATACAACAAGCAGAAGAAAATTCAGTGTAAATCAAGAAGAAAATCATAAATTGGTGCATGGAATTGAATGCATAAGAATGGATTTAAATTTTATTAACATAAATATGCTTTGTTTTATAATCCAAGGTCAAGACTTGGCTAGTTAACCCGGCTGAGCAAGTGCAATTGAGTTGAATTGTTGGTGGTACCTATACTAAATAGCTTTTGTCCTTAAACAACAGCTTTTAATTGTGATCCAAAGCCATACAATGTTTTTAAAAGAGGGTTAAACATTCTTCAACAACCCTTAAAGGAACACTCCACTTTTTTTGGAAATAGGCTCATTCTCCAACTCCCCCCGAGTTAATAGGTTGATTTTTACCATTTGAAATCCATTCAGCCGTTTTCCTGTTCTGGCGATATCACTTTTAGCATAGCTTGGCATAAATCATTGAATCTTATTAGACCAATAGCATCGTGTTCAAAAATGACCAACGAGTTTCCATATTTGTTGTGTTTAAAACTTGACTCTTCTGTAGTTATATCGTGTACTAAGACACTAAGGAAATGCAAAGCTGCGAGTTTCTAGGCTGATAAGATTAGGAACTAAACTTCCATTTCGGCGTAATAGTCAATGAAGATTGCTGCCGTAATATGGCTGAAGCAGGCGGAGTATTATCAGAAATGAGTTCCCAGCTAGTTTAGCATTTGCACCCTAAATTACTGCTCCTACTTCAGCCTTATTACGGCAGCAAACTTCCTTGACTATTACGCCGGAATGGGAGTGTAGTTCCTAATCTTATCAGCCTAGAAAATTGAAGCTTTGCATTTCCACCGGTCTTAGTATACGATATAACTGCAGAATAGTCAAGTTTTAAATAGGACAAATATGGAAACTCGTTGGTCATTTTTGAACGTGATGCTATTGGTCTAATAGGATTCAATGATCTATGCTAAGCTATGCTAAAAGTGATATCGCCAGAACAGGAGAACGGCTGAATGGATTTCAAAACGGTAAAACTCAACTTATTAACTCGGGGGAGTTGGAGAATGAGCCTATTTCCAAAAAAAGTGGAGTGTTCCATTAAAGCTAGATAAAAAAGTGGATTCCATCTGTTTTATTTGGTTTTAGTTTATCCATTGGTCCTGTTTTCCCTTTTCACAGCAAAAAATAGAACAAGGTCCTATCAGCATGAACTCCCACATTAATATTTTCATAGCCTTGTGAAATTCTTTTGTTAGTGAGTTATTCATGCAATAATCAATCTGGAATCATCAGCTGAAATGATCCATCTAACCGTTCATTTACCAAAGCACTAATCAGTTCACACACAAGCAATTACTGCAACAATGTCAGTGACATCTCTATAATTATCATAAGAGACAAAGAGAGACTCAGGTGCTGGATGAAGTCAGTGGAGTCCATGCATGTAGACTTATGGACAGAGGTTTTACTAATTCTGTGCTTTCTCAGAAAAAAAAAACATTATGAATGGATACGTTACAAATAAGGATGTCTGAGATAATGGAAAGGAGGTTTTTATTTAGTAATTTATTTTTTAATCTTTGTAGTACATTTTTAAGGGTCATACCATTTGACATTTAACAACCTACACTAATCTTAGGTCAAAAAAAGATGCAGTCATTAGGCTCCTTGTGTTGATAGCATTATCTCTTTTATGCTTTTATTGTCATGTGATAACAAAACAGCTTCCTGCAGTGATCATTTATCTAAAAATCACCATCTTGTCATTTCAAACCTGATTTTTTTTTCCAGCTGTTAAACACAAAAGAAGATATTTTGAAGATTGTTGGTTACCAAACAGTTGGTCATTAGCCCCTTTTACACAGTAATACCAGGAAATTGCCATACAAATAACCAGAACAATACTGGTAAATACAAAAAAGGCACTGTTCACTCAGGCAACAACATTCCATCTTTTTACCGGTAAAGTGCCATTAATACATCACTTTCAAAATACCAGTAAATTCTGTGACATCATCAACCAGAAATGACCTTTAAAAAGCTGTGCCTCCCATTGTTGTGTTTGTAAACGCAAAGAAATAAATGTGTTTAATGTTTTTTGTTGATCATTTCATTTTAGTGTTAAACGTTCACATTCAACCTTCATGCAGCTGCTTTTAGCCCAGAGACATCAACAACCACCAAACTACCAAACAATCCACCTTTTTCCTGAACATATAAGTCTTGCCCAACTAGAATGATGCTGTACATTTCTGGTCTCTGATGTTTCTTTTCAAATAAACATATTTTTGAGCTGATAATATAATGTTAAATCTATGAAAATGGTTTTAAAAAGTACATGGTGCCTTGGCTTTATCATAGTCTTTTTGCAGTAACTCACCAGTCAAAGATTAAGAAGTGGGTTGATGCCATAATGCAATGCATGGTTAACTGCATTGAAAACAGATGAGTGCATATATCTGACACACAGCTTCCGATAGTGGCAAAGTTTGCAAAATTTTGTCCAAGTTAATACGAGCACATATCATTTTAATCTCCTTCTGCGTTCACACAGAGCACATTACCGGTAATTTAATGATAATGTTACAACTTTGCATTCGGTAAATTGCCAGAATGAATTTACCAGCATTTTTGAAAAGGACCTTTTCACATATGATCTCTTAATGGTAATTTAATGGTAAAAGTGGGGTATTGACTTACATAGTAAGGTAAACAAAATACTATGCAAGTCAATGGCTACCATCAACTGTTTGGTTACCAACTCTCTAATTAAAACATCATCTTATTTGTTAATCAGGAAAAAAAAAAGAAAAAGAAAAAAGTTGTACAGGCATGAAACAACTTGAGGGTGAATAAATAAAGACAAAATTAAAAAGAAATCCCTTTAAGCTAAGCTGTGATTGGGAGACAAAGTAAAAAAAAAAAAAATCAATAATATTTAATCATAAAAATTTGAAATTGTCTTTTTAAAAACATTAATTAAAAAGTATTAATTTAATGTATCGAGCTACTTCATACAATGTTATTTTGAATAATTTCAGTCTTTTTCAGTCTTTGTTTTTTAATTAATTACACTTTTTAGAATTTGACATAAGCCCTTAAACAATCTAAAACTAATTTAATTCAGAAAATGAGACATGGTCATTTTAAAAACGTAGTTCACCCAAAAATGAAAATTCTGTCATTAATTACTCACCCTTGTGTCGTTCCAAGCTTGTATGAGTTCATCTTCAGAACACAAATTAAGTTATTTTTGATTCAATCCGAGAGCTTTATGACTCTGCAACTGATAAGTTCAAGGCCCAGAAAGGTAGTAAGGACATTGTTAAAATAGTCCATGTGACAACAGTGGTTGAACCGCAATTTTATGAAGCTTATTAGTTTTGTGTGCAAAGAAAACAACCTTATGGTAGTCACGTGAATGCGCATGAAAGACTAATACAGAATAAAATAATTGTTAAAAAAAAGTTGTTATTTTTGTTTTCTTTGCGCATAAAAAGCCACTGAACCACTGATGTCACATGGACTATTTTATTGATGTCCTTACTACCTTTCTGGGCCTGGAAATGTTTCAGTTGCATTGCTGTCTATGCAGGGTCAGAAAGCTCTCGGATTTCATCAAAAATATCTTAATTTGTGTTCTGAAGAAGAACAAAGGTCTTACGGATTTGGAAAGACATGAGGGGAGTGACAGAATTTTCATTTTTGGATGAACTATCCCTTTAAAAGATGTTGAATTACATTTTAAAACATTTTATTGTATTTTTTAAACTACTGTCATGTCATTGATCCTTGTGTGTGTGTGTGTGTGTGTGTGTGTGTGTGTGTGTGTGTGTGTGTGTGTGTGTGTGTGTGTGTGTGTGTGTGTGTGTGTGTGTTCTTATAAAACGGTGTTGTGTTTCTGAAAGAGAACAACATTCCCTCCATTATAAAGATGGCCGTACACACACCAACACGCTTTGATTTCTGTCCAGCATCCTGCAGTCCAGCCTTTGATTATCGCACAAGGTGACATGTGCCGGTTGAGGGGTGCCATGCTGATGCTGGTGTGACAGGTGCAGTCATCAGACTGACTGGAGGTCAAACAGAGAGGCCAAACAGCAAGCCAAAGCAACCCAAACTAGGGCAGGGCGTCACGGCAACCAAGCGCCTAGACGACAGGGTGTCATGGCGATGGAGGCCGGAGACTGTGACAGAGCCCGTCAAGGATAAGAGAACGAGAGTAGTTTCAACAAATAACACAGTAAACAATGGAACTTGAATTTTCGGTGTTTTTCGTGATTTCTGGGACGTTGTGTGGATTCTGAGTTTTCTGTGGCATTGTTTTGATGTTTTGGGTGGATGCTAGTAGATGCTAAGCCAAAAGAAGAAGAAGAAAGAAAAAAAAACACCCCAAAAGTCTCAGTGATAATCTGTGCTTGTGTTTGTTTCAAACCTGTGTGAGTTTCTTTCTGTTGAACAAAAAAGATGTTTTGTAGACTGTAGGCAACCAAATAGTTGACAGCAGCCATTGATTTCCATGGTATGGAACCAAAATACTAGACGGCAGCCATTGACTTCCATGGTATGGAACAAAAATACTATGAAAGTCAATGGCTACCGTCAATCATTTCGTAACCAGCATGCTCAATTTGAAGAATGTTGGTAACCAAAAACAATTGACGGCAGCCATTGACTTCTGTGGTATGAAACAAAAATGCTATTAAAGTCAATGGCTACCATCAACTGTTTGGTAACCAACATTCGTAATTTGAAAAAATCAGGTAACCAAAACAGTTGATGGCAGCCATTAACTTCCATGGTATGGAACAAAAATACTATGAAAGTCAATGGCTACCATCAACTGTTTGGTAACAAATATTCACATTTTGAAGAAAGTTGGTAACCAAAACAGTTGGTGGCAGCCATAGACTTCTATGGTATGGAATAAAAATACTATGAAAGTCAATGGCTACCATCAACTGTTTGGTAACCAACATTCATAATTTGAATTCATAATTTTAAGTTGGTAACCCAAACAGTTGGTGGCAGCCATTGACTTCTACGGTATGGTACAAAATGCCATGAAAGTCAATGTCTAACATCAACTTTTTGGTAACCAACATTTGTAATTTGAAGAAAGTTGGTAACCAAAACAGTTGGTGGCAGCCATTGACTTCTACGGTATGGTACAAAAATACTACGAAAGTCAGTGGCTACCGTCATCAGTTTGGTAACCAACATTCTTAATTTGAAGAAAGCTTGTAACCAAAACAGTTGGTGGATGCCAATGACTTCTATGGTATGGAACCAAAATACTATGAACATCAATGGCTACCGTCAACTGTTTGGTAACCAACATTCATAATTTGAAGAAAGTTGGTAACCAAAACAGTTGAAAGCAGCCATTGACTTCCATGGAATAGAACAGAAATACTATGAAAGTCTATAGCTACTGTACCAGCAACTGTCTGGTTATCAACATTCATAGTTTGAAGAATGTTGGTAACCAAACAGTTGACGGTAGCCATCGACTTCTATGGTATGGAACAAAAATTTATGAAAGTCAAAGTTCAAAAGTCAACTGTTTGGGTAGCAACATTCTACAAAATATCTTTTTTTTTTTAGTGTTAAACAGAGGAAATACATTCATAAAGGTCTGGAACAACATTACAATGTGTAAATTATGAAAGCAAATTCCTTTTCTGGTAGAACTATCCGTTTAAATAAAAAAAAACAATGACAACACAGGCTTATTTTAGTGTTTTACTAGCTCTAAAGTCATATGATACTTCTGTAAGAGAATCATCTAATTAGCTGTTAACTGATCTCAAATTTACCAACAATAAATTCTTGACAAATAGACCCTGAATTGTTAACTGCTGTTATCCAGCTTCTCTTTTCATTACAAGCGACGTGCAAGTGATCGTACAGATCTTTATGAATAGAGAGATGTCAAACGCAATGAAAACCAGGTGGCATGATATTCCCTAAGCTTCCTGTGCACGCTATTGTATCGCAGCACGAGTTGCCTGCCATGTTTGACAGAAAAGACTACGCAGCACAACTAATTTTCTATGAAAAGTCACATAATTGGAGGAATGACCCAAGCTGAGATGCTAAACAACAGCAAGCATTTCAAGGATTTTTATACCTCTTGTTTTATACAAGGGCGATAGAGTCGACTTTCTGTAAGTCGCTGCATCTGAGAGCGATCGTTATTCATGAAAGAACGAATCAGTCACGCCACTTATTTGTAAACATGATATTTTGGAGGGGGAAAAGAAAGGACGGCCAGAACAAAGGAAAGAATCCGATTCCTAATGACACAGCTCCGCTTCCATGTTTCCTTTTTAATCAAAGTGTAGCTGGAGCGTTGCTTCCTCTGGCTTCTGATTGTATTCACCTTGGATGCCATAACCTTGACGTCAACATAATAAGACCGGAGAAAAAGAGTATTACACCAGGATCCTTTGATTGTGAGGATTTTTAATCCATGTCCATGGGGCAGTGAAAAAACACATTTTCACATTTGCCTCTTCTCAAATAGAGTTAAAGCTACAGGTCAGATCACAAATCAGTTGGTAAATCAACAAAAGTGCCTAATTATTTTCAGATTCATGGAGAAAACAGCATGGCACATAAACATTAGAGCTGTTGGTGTTTTCTTTGAAATAGATTCAGTTGTTTGGTTCTGAGTGCTGGAACTTGTGAGCTGATTTATTTTTTTTTTTTTACATGAAATGGTATGTTGAACTTGGTTTATTGGTGAAGGTGCCTTTACAAAAAGCTTTAAAAATGCACAATTATTTTCAGACCTTATATTATAGTACATGTATAAAATAAGCTAAAACAGGATTTTCATCAACAATATTTGACTGGATTGTAAAAATTAGGCATTGGAAAATGGTTATTGTTGTCCCAGCTCATTCATTATTTCTAATGTCAGAAAAAAAAGGATTGTTTTGATGAAAAATTACATTTCTTAGGTACATGAGGTCAGTTCTGATTTCATTTAGACTGAAATGCCTTTAACTCAATAATCAGACAGAATGGCCATTTATCTCCAATATCCACACTGTCTTGGATTCATCTCAGCTGGACCATCTCAGATTTGTTTGGTCCAGCCCAACACAGCAGGTCCTCAAGGCAGGTCGATGCGCGGTGGCTATAGGACGTCTGTTTGAGACAGGTCTCATGGAGCACCAATTTGCATGTTAATGGAAGATGCAACCCTGTCAGCGGAATGGAAATCACAAATGAAGGGACAAAATGAGAAGAGAACAGAGCAAGAGTAATTTAGTTAACATGGCTAGAGCAGAGGGTCATTCGACATGATCAATCTCACTCTGCGATTGAAATGATATCATTAAGATTGAGGAAGCTGGGAAATAGGTTTGAAATGCATTGATCGAAGACGCTGGGGGAGAATTAATATCACCGTGTGACCTAACATATCCCAGGTTGAACTGAATATGTGACACACTTCCTGGTGAAGGTCGTTTTTGCCGTTACATTATTCTTTTACTGGTTCTTTTACTTAGTGTTAGGCATTTAAACTCATTTTCCGGTGTTATTTTGAAGAAAACATGGAAACCCTAAAGACAGTTGATGAACGAACAGAGTAGCAATATAGCAGAACTTTCAGCACATTCAAATGTATATAGCATGATAAAATAACGCTGCTTTTCTTACATAGAAAGAAGAAGAAGAAGAAGCAGAAGCGGTCGACTGTTGCATAATAAATACTCCGCTGCTTTCGAGCCGTGTATCGCACTCGTCCTTCATTAACAATCATCTGTCGAATTGCATCGGCTGTGGGGATGAAGACAACAACTCCCATGATTCCACACTCTATCACTGCGTCATCAAACTACACCTTTGGATTTTTGTTTGTTTTGAATATGCGCCCTCTAGCGGCAAAAACGTACATATTATGCCTTTAACATAAAATGTTATGTATTTACTCAGAAGACCCTAGCAATCAACTATCAACAGACTCGATACAATCTACAGCTCCAACATAAAATACTAAATCACCCAAAACACTCTAGCAAGGATTTAGCAACATGTTATAGACTTATCTCAAAATGAATATCAGGTATTCACATATACCCCTTTTCCACCAGCATGAACCACATGCTAGTTCAGAAAGTCATTGCTATTGCTGGCTTGGAGTTGGTTCGACTGACAAGCCTCCTAAGAACCGTTTTGCCTTTTCATAGTCTAAAGATCCAAGACAGAGTTAGGTATTATGTCATGTAATATGTCTTATATTTTCTAGCAACACTAGGGCAGAAGTGACAGTTGAGACAGTTGAATCACCAATGCCATATGGACTACTTTGTTGATAATTTTCGTACTTCTCTGTGCCTTGAACGTGGTAGTACCCTCAGAGACTTCTCAGATTTCATAAAAAATATCTTAACTTGTGTTCCGAAG
>NC_133372.1:6923863-6957157 GCF_049309525.1 Garra rufa | reverse complement strand
TGTCTTGACAGCATCAAAAGTTACTATTTATAACGTCTTTTTGCAGCGGTGAGCAATGTAGCCTATCACAGACATATCTGTTAATTTCTTTGAAATGGCCCTGGTCTGTGTGATGGCACACAGACCAAGGCCACTCCCACAATTGATGATTGACACTGCAGTCTTACCTTAGACCCACCCTGAGTGAGCTGTAAACAGTCCTCCATTGTGTCGACTCCGGTGCCGGTATAGACAAGAATGGCTCTTAAGCAATAGAGGTGTTTTGTTGTAGGATGTAATAGTGAACATAGCAGTTGTCATTTACTCCTAACATCTGAGCCACTGAAGATGCAGTGGATTGCATTTGTTTTCGAAGGGAATGCACCCCCCCCCCCCCCCAAATGCAAATATGTTTGCATTAATAATTGTGATCCAGCTTCACCTACAGAAGAAATGAGAATAAGGTTTTGTTATGATTTTTTGCAAATCGCCTTTCCTAATAATGTGACAGTTAGAAAGTCCCGTGGTTAAATGCAGCTAAAGTAAATAGCTCATCACTCCATTGAAGAGAGGGGTGGAGTGAGCAGTGCTCATTAGCATTTAAAGGGACATCCAACAAAACAGGTTGAGAGCAGGTTCAGAGCTGATTTTAACGAGGTTAAAATGGTGTTTTTTACTCTACCATTTAGAAATGACCTAAAGAATCATCAATTTGTGGAAAATGGGTTTTTGATGACCCCTTTAAGTGCAGTTTTGCACGCTCGTGAATCATCTCATGACTAACTGACGCAGACACAGTGTAAATAAGAGGTTCATTGTGTCGTTTAGAACTTCATTGATTATTAAGAAACTTTGTGAGATCGCAATGAACTAAGATGAGTGACACCTTTTAATGATAATAAAAGGAGTGCGCTTTGCACACTTCCCAGGCTATAATCCATTTAGAATTATAGAGTTTAAACTTTAGTTTTTTTTGACACATACAGGCTGCAGAGTTTTGGAAATTATGCAAATTATGCAAAAGATTCACTCTTGAAATAGCAATGATTAACACAGTAATAATCATAGCAATGGACGGGACAAAAAATATAACCATTTAGATCACCTTAGCAACTACACACAACATTCAATAGCATCCTGTCAGTGATTTTTGTGTTCTTTCAGCAAATGTAAAAATCATTTCTGTATTTTTGTATAATTATGGTCACTGAGCACAGCACTTTATGTGCAGACCAGTTGAGTAACCTCAGGTGTTTGACATACAGCCTTCTGAACAGGAAAATCATTCAAAAGAGGAGTGTTTTTAAATAAAGGAAATGCATTTCATCGGTGGAGTTTGAGGGTGAAATTGTTTTCTTCTGTGAAGTGTGTGTGTTTCCCTTCTTTCTCTATCTTTCTCCATTTCCTGTGGTGCACAAGGGTTGTCTGTCAAAAATCAGAAAATCCTCTCAAATTCACCATAAAGTTACTGTGGTTTGAAAGCTCTCACACACATAATACACTGTTAGAGGGGGAAATGTGGGGCAAGTTCAAACAGAGAGAGACACACACATACAAAAAGGCACTCTCTCGCTTTCTCTCTCTCGCTTTCTCTCTCTCTCTCTCTCTCTCTCTCTCTCTCTCTCTCTCTCTCTCTGCTCTCGTTCTCAGCGCCCTCTCTCTTTCCAATCTCATTTGTGAAATTCATTTTCCTGTCACCGTGACTCAGTCTCTAATTCATCCCTCATGATTCCTCATGTCAGTCCCATAATGCCATGCTCCTATGCCTCCTCAGAGACCATTAGAGGAGTGATAGGGATGGACTGTGTCTAGCTCAGCGACACGCAGGCGGTTTGTGGGGAAGGGGAAAGCAAGGACTCACAGATCATCAGTGTACTGTCTAATGCATATTGTACACAAAATTGCCTTTTCTAAATTGGTAAGCTCCAATCTGATTGGCTGGCTCGACGCAATTACTGTGAGTCAGGGTGCAGAGGTTTTATCATTCTGGCAAGAAACAAAGTCGTGTTTACATGTTACCAGGCGATTGAAATTAACAAAGATTTGCTGGGTCTGGTTTATGGCATTGAAATCGTACTTACAGTAGTAGTTATAAAGCAGCAGTTTAATTAAAAAAAAGAAGAAAAAAAAAAGAGATGTTTTGTAGAGTTTACACTTAAAAATAAAGATGCTTCACAATGCCATAGAATGCCACCTTTTTTATCTAAATGGTTCCATAAAGAACCTTTAACATCTGAAAAACCTTTCTGTTTCACAAATGGTTCTTTGTGGTGAAAGAAGGTTTTTCAGATTATAAAAAAGTAAGCAAGAGATGGTTCTTTAAATAACCTTTGACTGAATGGTTCTTTGTGGAACCAAAAAAAGTTCTTCTATGGCATCGCTGTGAAGAACCTTTTAAAAGCACCTTTATTTTTAAAAGTGTTATCAGAAAGAATTTTGAACTTTTTAAATAAATTTATTAAACAAATTCAGATTTTTATCAGATTTTTTTTTAATATAAATCTGATTTATTTATTTATTTTTTTCACAATTGTTCTGAAGAAACTGTGTGGTGGAAAAAATAAATAAAAATAAAATAAAATAAAATAAAAATAATCCTGAACTGTTTTCAACATTGATGATAATTTATTGACCAGCAAATCAGCATATATAAATGATTTTTGAAGGATCTGCCTTTATAAAAGGTTTGAAGGACCTTTTTAAATATATCAATATAGAAAACTTTTATTTTAAATTGCAAAATATATATCATAATATTACTGTTTTTAATGTTTTTTTTATACAGTATTTTTGATCAAATACAAGCAAAACATTTCTATATCAAAACATTACAATTTTCTATATATTTTTGCCATGAAACTAGCATTTGGTGCTGACATGGGATTAGGCAATTTGTGAACCTGGACCACAAAACCAGTCATAAGGGTATTTTTTTTTTTTATTATTGAGATGTATACATCACCTGGAAGCTGAATAAATTAGCTTTTAATTCATGTATGGTTTGTTAGGATAGGACAATATTTGGTCGAGATACATTTGATTATTACTAATCAAAAATAGGTTTTGATACATTTGCAGTAGAGAATTTACAAAATATCTTCATGAAACATGATCTTTACTTAATATCCCAATGATTTTTGGCAAAAAAAGAGAAAAATTGATCATTTTGACCCATACAATGTATTTTTGGCCATTGCTAGAAATATATACCCGTGCTATGTAAGACTGGTTTTGTGGTCCAGGGTCACATTTTCACTGAGAGATTTGGTACCAGCACCACAACGAGGACATAATTCCATTTTCTCAATTCATTCAGAGGAGGTAGCAGTAGTAATTAAACCATTTTGACTCCATCTGGAAGATTAGAAATACTGAATGCCTAAAGGAGGCTGAAAATTACAGAGTGGCAGCCCAAAAAATAACAAACTCTTTCAGCATCACCATCATATTGTAATAAACACATATGTCTGAATGCGTGGAGGCTGTTCTTTTTCTTCAGTTAGTTTATTTTCCCTTGATAACAGACGGAGTGACAGGTCTCCCTCCAGGGATAAATATTTAAATTCACGTGGAAATAGGGCTGGCTTCTATAAATGGCACGAGCATACAGTGCGCCTTGTGGAAAGAAGTGACAAAAATCTCTGAACGTCAGCGCGCATAGTGGATTCATTATTATTTGTTGCTGATGTGATCGTCGCTGCATTATTCCACATTTTTATCACACATTATGGATGTAAATCAGACTTTGTGCCATTATTTGCATTGGGTGCACTCACACAAACATGTCAGAGTGATGGAAATATCGATTGTGGCCTCTCGTTCGGAAGCAGGTATGGAGCTTTAGTCCTCATGAGCGATGAGGGCCGAATCTAACGCTGGTTTATTCGACGCTGAAGCACCAAATGGCCCATGGTATTAGTCTGATGACTAGAGGAATGGAGCTGCCATGTTAGGAATAGATTAACTCCAGAGAAGGGTTGGTCATGGAGAATTGCTTCTTTAGAACCATTTCCACTGAAAAAAACTAAAAAACACTGGCACTGAGTGGTTTTCGTGATGTTTGGATCTTTTCATAAATGTCTGTTTTCTTCTGCAGATGTGTATGGATCAATATTTTGAAAGGAACCACTGTTGTAAAATAAAATAGTACATCCAGAAATGAAAATCGACCAAATGACTAGTGCGCTGCAGTATATTCATAGACATTTCAATATGATTATTGTGAGGAATGGCCAAAACGTAATAAAATTCCACCGCAAGTATTGACATTCGCTCTAGCTTTTCTTGGTGTGTTTATAAGGGTTCATGTGAGAAGTTCAAGAGCAAATTCTTCAGATATTTTCAGTTAGCACTTCACAACACTATTCTGACTAGTGGTGTTTTATTTGTGAATAATTTGGTGCTTCAAAGACTCAGGAATAACACAAAAGATGCTCACTTGTTGCTGTTGAACCCATATAAAACAATGGTGGATGAAGTACACAAAACAAGCACTTGAGAAATAGTACAGATTCCTTAATAAAATAGTACCCCAGTAGAAGTATTAAGTACTCAATTAAAAGTACTAATGTTAATTTCATGAATTAAAATGACAAAACATGTTCTGTTTTCCAGTGACTAAAACGGTGACAATAAGGTCAATAAACAATAATTGTGACTATATTAACCTCCAATATTGTTGACGATAAAAGACGAGACTAAAACGCATTTAAAAAAATTAAAACTTTACCAAAACCTCTTTTTATTAAAAAAAAAAAAAAAGGAGACAAAATTTAATTATGGATTGCTGTTCACACCTCTACTATGCAAGCTTTCATGTGTTGGGATAACAGATATGAAGAGTTCAAATCCCAGAATCAGATCTTCTCTGTTAAAAGGATACATTTTCTGCCCGGTGTTTTGCAATTTTCCAATCTGGCAACCATGCGCACACAGTCGCACACAGCACGTATGATCTGAAAACACAACCAAGTAAGCTCACTCCAAAAATGCTTTTCTTACTTAGATTATTTGTCTTGTTTCCAGCCAAAATCTACACATTTTTCTAGACAAGATTTTCCAGACAAGTGAAAAACAAGTCAAAATTAAGTGCATTTTTGCTTGAAAGAAGCAAAATAGCCAATGGGGTAAAGAAAAATAATCTTCTTTTCTGTTTAAAATCAGATTTTTTAGCTTACCCCATTGGCAGATTATTTAGCTTGTTCTAGGCAAAAACTCAATTAATTTTGACTTGACTAGTTTTTCCTGAAAACAAGAAAATATTTTTTTACTTGTCTAGAAAATCCTTCTTGATTTAAGAATTTTTAGATATTTGGTCTGGAATCAAGACAAAAAAAAAAATCTAAGTAAGGAAATCATTGTTTGCAGTGCTGAAGTTTAACTATCTACATGTTAGATGTTTGGCTTAAGTAAAAGTGTCATTTAACCTGTCTGTGTTCTGTCATAAGAACTTGACTATTGTTTGCAATTGTGGTTGCTAAATAAATTTGCTTACTCAAGCACTGTTGTTTTAATAGAGAAATATTATTGCCATTTGGAATTAGGCTATTGAAATGACTATTAGGAATTTTACAGTTATTTCACAGTTTTTTTTTTTCCTCACCAGTTTTTGTAATGTAGACAGTGAGAGTGTATAAGTCTTTATTATTAATTGATATAATAAATAGCTTATAATAAATCAGTGCACTAGATGAGGTAAAATAAACCATGTGTATGAAACCACATTCTGTTGATTTGTGCTTATTGTTGAAAGTGCAATACCTGTAATGAAAAAAAAAAAATTATCGGCATCATTCATTATGATTAGAATTTTGAGCAAATCTAATTTGTATCAGTGTAACCATTATACAACATGACAAAGATGGGACTAAGATTTCATTGACTCAGGGTGTACTCACACTAGGCACGGTTGCTGTGAACCGGGCTCGAGTACGATTGTCCCCCCTCCCCACTCCCCCTCTGGCCTGCACTCACATAGGGTTTCAGCATTCGTGCCGGAGCACGCTTACGTCATTATGTTGCGATGGTTTCAGGATAAACAGGAAGAGCAACGCTCGCGCTGAACGCGAAATAGTTTACTTTGTGGATAATTATTTTAAATCGTTTGGTCCGCGGTGGTCCACAGCCCTCTCACAGCCTATTATTAAACAGGTCTTTCGTCTTTGTGGCACGAAAATTTCCGCGCAATCTTGCTGTTCGTACGAGGAGGTTTTTAATTACCAGCTGAAGTGCAGCAAGGACTTTGCAGCTTTGATTATGGACTATAAAAACGTTGATTACCTCGCAAAAACGCGACATCACGCGTCCTGTTCCGTGCTCCAGCACGGTTAGTGCTCACACTGCATGCGAACCGCGCCCGAGTCCAACTGAACCGTGCTCTGGCCCACCTCTTCCAAGCGGGCCAGGGACGGCTAATCGAGCCGCGCCCGGGCACGGTTCGGAGCACTCACACTAGTCAAACGAACCGCGCTTTGGTGGTCAAACGCACTCGGGCACGGTTCAAACTGCCTAGTGTGAGTACACCCTAAATCTTAACTAAACAAAAACACCCCAAGGTTGACTAAATATAAACTAAAAAGTACATTTGTTACAAGAGTAAGACTAATTTAAAATACTAAGACTATATTAAAACATGGCTGACAAATTAACACTAAAAACTACAAAAGTATGTTATTTTTAATGTACTTAAATATTAAAACTAAAAAGTACTGATCAATGTTTTTGTAATTTTAACTTATATTATTTTAGTTTTAATAATTTCATTTTATATGTTTACAAAATACCAGGGGGGCTTGTTGAACACTATGAATAACATAGCATTTAACAATGAGAAAACAAAATAAATAAAATGTACTGTAAAAACAGATTTAAAAACCTAAAAAAATTGCGTTATTCAAACATACTAGTTTGAAACTCCAAACTGTTAAATTATTATTATTATTTTTTTGTTTTCACCTTGAGACCATGAAACACAAATAGAGACATTTTCGCATTTAAGCATTTTATACAGTGGTTTAAAACTGCTCACTCTTTTACAAGAGATTTAGTTCACGAACAGTTGTGACCTAAAAATGATTTACAATAATAAATCCTAAAATTTGTATTAGTAACTTTCTCTTTGTACCATCAGTTCTCTGAGGATCTCCCATTCTCGGCTCATTTTGAATCAGATCCATAAATTCACTGAATTGTTAACTGGGGATTTGCTCTGAGCAAATAATTTGAATCAGTGAGCTGCTAACTCAGTTGAACAGCTTTTGTCCGATCAGTTCAGTTCAGTTCATGAATCATTCAGTGTGATTTGTGAATCTAACATAACAGGCTCATTAAGAAGACCCCTATTGCGTTCACAAACAGTCGTGACCTAAAAATGATTTTCAATAATAAATCCTAAAATTTGTATTAGTAACTTACTCTTTGCGCCATCAGTTGTGTTCAAGCTTTGAGGATCTCCCATTCTCGGCTCATTTTGTATCAGATCCATAAATTCACTGAATTGTTAACTGGAGATTCGCTCTGAGCAAATCATTTGAATCAGTGAGCTGTTGACTCAGTTGAACAGCTTTTGTCCGATCAGTTCAGTTCATGTATGAATCATTCAGTGTGATTTGCGAACCAATATAACAGGCTCATTAAAAAGACCCCTACTGCGATTTTCAGAGTGGGTGATGATGTGAAATGTGGGGTAAAAAGTATGGAATGTAGTGAAGAGTTCATCAAAATAAAGAAGTACAGAATCTTGAAAAATGTACTCAAATACATTGTTACTGTCCATCACTGATAGAGACAAACACTGAACGAATCACAGTTAAGCTCAATTCCCTTTGATTCCCATCCCTGCTCATTAGAATCCAACTATGATTGATACTTAAATGAAATTGCAACAGTGACAACCATTGAAAATGTTGGCACGTCTTCTTAGGTTAGAAGAAAAGAACGAACCAAGAAGAAAACACATTGTTTTGTGTTGATTCTCGCTGTGTTCTGATTATGTTGATCATGCTATTAGTCATCTGTCCTTTGTCTCAATGTATTTTAAAGTGATGCCATAAATATCTTTTGCTTCAGCGATTCTTCCATTTCCTGCGGTAACTCTGGCAGTCGCTTATGCCTTATCACACCAATTATGTAGAGACATGGCGCTTTGGCTTTTTTTTTTCCTCATCAGACGCTCATCATTCCCCCGTTTTTTATTCATCGGCTCCGTCCGGCTACGGCATGTGGCTGTCTTTTATATACGGTTCATACGTTTCACAAACACGAATCATCGATCTCTGATCTCCCTCTACGACGCATTTTTCAAAGGCCTTTGTTCATTGTAGGAAATGTTAGAAATGTTAGTTGTTACGGTGAAAATTAGAGGCAGAATTGAAACCCTAGCGCTCCAAACAGTATTGTATGACACAGAGCGTATGAATAATAGATGCCTTGTGTCCGGGATTCGCAGAGTGGTGTTAAAATGAAAGTGTGTTTTCAACAGAACCGTATTATATTACAGCATTATGAAAGTGTTTTGCCTGAATGCAGGTTATGTCGTGTTTAATGTTGGTTTGTATTGGGGAAGCTCTTTGTTTGATTGTTTGTGTGACAGATGTGAGTGACATAAGGAAATGAAGGGATATTCATGTGTTGCTGAACCGGAGCTCTTCCGTGTAGAGATGAGGTGCTTGAGTTAATCTCACACCACTTTATATTTAGCAATTCAAGCTGCTTTCAAATCAACTTTAGGCCCAATTTTTATCACTCAGCAGCTGGTGGGGAGAGCGCAGCTCTTAAGCTGGACTGAGAACAGTGCAGCCAGCGGTCTGTGATAACGGCGCAAGACACAGTCTAGTCAAAAGCTATAAAAACCAAGAGCATACGTTTGCTTTTAGCACCGATAGGGACATTTTAAAACTGTTCAAAGTGTCCAGATGTTTTGCCCAGCAACACAGTGAAATCTGTTCCACCTGACAAGGCAGGGACTGGCTTATGGCCAATCATGTGGAAATAAAACAAACAGTCTCATTTTTTCAAAATAATATAACAAGTATTTAAAAAATAGCTTACAGGTAGGATAATTGTAACTGTTGGTACACTACTTCTCATGTCCCAATTCAAATCTACATCCATGTTCAGTACATATACTGTAAATGCTGGTGCTTTATCTGTACATGTTTATTGATTTTTTTTTTTTCTTTGACTGTTGTCTCTCAGCGTGAGGCATTGTAAGAACTTGCTATAAATAACATGCAGTGTTGCATAAAACTTTAATGAAGCTTTATTGAAGTTACTGTATCTTTGAATATATTATTTTGGGAACTATAATGGTTATTATTTACCTATTTTATTTTTGCTTTGCCCAAGAAGGATTAAATATATTCACAGACCGGCTGTTGTAAACACTAGATGAATCCTTGAGGATGATCTTCATTATCTTCTTGATCATATTTGACAATGCAGTTGAGCCGATGATACCACATCGATTCCCACAATGCACTTTGTGTTCTGATGTGGGTGGAATGTCAGTGTTATTTTCCACTGTATTCAAAGTCAAAAATATGAGTAGTTATTCTTTGTTCAGGGTTTTATACAATTGCAAGCTCCATGGCGGTGTTTCTATGTCACATGCTTTTATTTTAGTTTAGTTTAGTTTAGTATTTTTTTTTTTAATAATTATACATTTTACTAATTTCTACCTCTAATGCAATATGTTCTGGGCTGGTTGGGAGGAGACTGAAAATGTAAAATGTAAAAAGTGTTGTATTTGTAAAAAAAAATGCATTAAATCTTAGAAAGAAAGAAAAACCCAGCAAACTCATATTAAAAATGAATGATTTCAGGTCACTTTGGCACTTCATATCACTGCTTCCAATGTGAACTTTATTCATACTATATTCTTCTAGATCTATTGCAATTTTGTGGCCTTTAATAAAAGTAAAATAAAATAAAATTAAATGTAAATGTTTACATACACTATATTGCCAAAAGTATTGGGACACCCCCTTCTAATGAACAGGTTTGACTAATTTAGTAATTTCCATGAGTACAAATCTTAATGTTTAAGCATATAATGATATTCTAGGCAATTGTGTGCTTTTAATTTTACAGCAGCAGTTTTGACAGGACCCTCTTCAATTCCGACATGACAGTGCATTTGTGTATAAGGCAAGGTTGAAAAGGAAATGATTGATTCAGTTAGTGTGAAAGAACTTTACTGCAGAAAGTCCTAATCTCAGCTTTAAATGCAGACCTTGAGCCAAAAACTCATCACCAAACACCAATGACTTGCATGGGCAAAAGTATTGGGACACCCCTTCTTTAGAACAGAAAACGGCACTTCCAAAACTGTGACAACAAAGATGGAATCAATTCATGTATTTAGAAATTGTATTTCCATCTCCGTTGCAATCGATTTGGAAGTGTCAAAAAGGACTGTACCCATAGTTACAAGTCATTGTTTTTTGGTAATGAGTTTTTGGCTCAAAATCTGCTTTTAAAGTCACTCCAGAGATGTTTAGCTGGGATTAGGACTTTGCCTTACACACAGAGACATTATCATGTTAGAATAGAAAAGGGTCCTGTCAAAACTGTTGCTATCAAATTAGAGAAAAACAATCCACTAGAACAGCGGTTCCCAATTCCAGTCCTCGCGCCCCACCGCTCTGCACATTTTGCATGTCTCTCTTAGTTAACACACCTGATTCAGATAACCAGCTCATTAGAAGTGAGGTCCGTGCAGGAACTGCGATCCGATTGACATGGTCCCTGCAAATTGTTCATTGCTCCCTGCTCCCTAAGCGGGGGAAATCTGTTTACTATACTTCGAAACATTCATTCATATATTTGCGCTACTTCACCGCATGTAGCGTCTTCACACACAGATGAAACTTACTAGAGAAGTGTGACATAAGTGCATCTGTAAATAAATGCATTTTAAAATTACGTCTCGCACACTTTAATGACCTTCAAATGGAACACATACGCTCGCTTCGAACTAATGAATAATGGCGGAATATCCTGTGATGTCCACTTCGAAGGGAAGTAACGTTGGAATAGAACAAACGTCGGAAGCGATGCGTGAAACACACAAAATGTGCAGAGCGGTGGGTCGCGAGGACTGGAATTGGGAACCACTGCACTAGAATATCATTACATGCCTAAATATTAGGATTTGTACCCATGGAAATTACTACAGTAGTCAAACCTGTTCATTAGAATGCTTTTAGCAATATAGTGTATTTTTGTTCAGCCTGTGTCATAGGTCTAATAAGGACTAAAAAGTAATTCTGTTCTCTTTGCATCCCCAGATGGACCTCTAGGACCGAGAGGCTTAGTGGAGGCCACAGAGATGTGCACCCAAGAGTGTCTGGTATTGGGCCACTCCGACAACTGTTGGATGCCTCCCAGCCTGAGCTCGTACCCTTCGCCCAAGTCCCCTGTTTCCTCTTTCAACAACCAAAAGGAGTGGGCTAAAGAGAGACTGCTGAACGGCCACACCCTGACCCGCAGCTGGAAAGGCGAGCGCGGAAGCCAGGAGCAGTTTGGGGACAGGAAGACCTTCGGGAGCTCGGAGGGACATTTTGGCAGCGGTGGCGGCGGTCACATGGCCGACATCCCATTGGCCAGCCTGAAATCTTACCAGCCCGCCTCTGGCCCTGACAGTCCCAAAGAACAGCAGCTTTAAGAGAGTTTTTTGGGTTCGTTTTGTGTCCGTCTTCTCTCTCGGATCATCCCAGCGACTTTTGAGAGCTTTAGTCCATTCCTCTTTTTTCCTTCCTTTTCTTAGATCGACGCTAATGCGGTGTGATAGTTACGTGTATGGAGTAGACCTTAGACTTTATCGCTTATGCAGGACAGTATACTATGCGAATCTGACTCGCCAACGGCCCGACTGCAGAGATCTTCTCGTGCAAATCCATAGCTGCCCTTAAACTCCCATGGTTTGCTGCAAAATCACATTAAAAGGAATCATCGTATACTTTGTCTTGAGCAGAGACTGCAAACAAACGTTCAAGACAAACAAAACAGGGCTGTGCTCTATGTATCACGATTATTAAAAAAAGAGAACAAACATAAAAAAAAAACAATGTAACGGCTGACCAATATATACAAATATTGTGACGTGGTTGTTTTTGAGCTGTTTTGGGACTATATTAATCTACACCATCTGAGAAAATGGAATTTACAAATCGAGAAAGCATTGTGCTAATAACACTGTTAGTGGAAATCGTTTAGTCTGTCATCGTTGAAGTGTTTGTAAATAGGACTTAATACTAACCGATTTTATGTACTTGTAATAATCACATGGAATAGATCAGTGAACATGACAGCTGTCTTTTATCATTCATCGTACAGGATGCGTTGTTTTTATCGGCCTTTTGTCATTAATGTCATTGTCTTCTGGAACAGAGGACCGCAGTCTGGATCTGTAAGACAAACACACACATTCACACACAAAAACAGTAAATATGCACCCACACCCCCTCTGGCGAAGAGTTAACGAATGAATCCCGGATGATAATGTCAGTCGGTTATGACGTTGCACAATTGCCCCGTTTTTTGCATTTACTCGATGAAGTCGATGAACCTGGCAAACTTATTTTTTCAAAGCTATTTTGTATTATTGATGTAAATGCTCAATTTCTACTTACTGAAATGGAAAGCTTGATGTCTTTTCCTCAAACAAACAAAAAAAGAACGATGTTACAATTCAACAGCAATATATTTGTAAATTCTCGACATCTAATTTCAAATGTCATTCTTGTACATGTTTAATTGAACTTGTGCTTTAATTGAGAGTAGTCTTTGCAAACTTTGAGAACTAAGTCCTTTTTTCTTTCATAGTATACTGTGTATGCCCACGATTTTTTGACATGTAGTTTTCATGTCTGTGAATTCATGACATATGCTACATATCGTACAGGTTTTACGAGAACAATCGCAGCAGCCCCTCGTCTCTGAATGCCAAACACGGTAAATGTTTGTCAGGCGCCAATATACTCAGTCATTCCAGAGAAAAAAGAGAAATAAATAAATAAAAAATACACTGTCCAAAGCCGAGAGGATATTAAAAGACAGAAAAACAAAGAACAGAATGCGATCAAAAAAGAGCATGTGCATAATTCAAGGACTGAGATTTTGGTTTGATTTCTGTTTTTTCCTTTCAATGTTTGGGCCGTTCTTTTTCCCTTTCTTGTCACATGGCATGGCAGCCAGTTCAGACGATGAAACCGCATGCTTAACAAGACGAACTAGCTTTAAAATGACTTAGTTTCACCTTCTTTTCATTGGGTTGACGATTCTTGATTTGTAACGCAGTGAGGTCATTCATTTTTGTATAGCACCTTTATGTTGGATCACAATATTTAAAGTACAAAAAAGGGTATAAAAAAAACTATATGAAAAGAGACAAGAGTGGTGTGAGTTGCTTTCAGCAGTTTGTTTGTTGGTTGTGGGGACGTTTGCCATCATAGATATTTAAACAGTTACTCCTTGTTACTGCTCTACAGGTATACCGCTACTGCAATAAATGTTTTAAATTCGTGCATGTTTGTGCTTGTTTTGTTCCTCACCGGACTGCCTCGTCTTCAGACGCTACATTTATTTTATGGGAATATTTAACAATAGTCTGTCTCTGTAGGAAAAACATGAATGGACAGAAAGAAGAAAACAAAATGTTGACACAGTCAGAATATATAAAGCTTTTAATGAGAATTTAAATGTTTGTGTTCATATTAAATTCTTGAACTTTTGAGTATATTCCTTAGCTATTCTCTCTCTCTCTCTCTCTCTCTCTCTCTCTCTCTCTCTCTCTCTCTCTCTCTCTCATATGAAACATCTGAAAAGAGAAAACATAAGCAAGTCTCCATTTAATCTATTTTCTCTCTGAGGAAAACAATTAAGATGAGACCCGTTGATTTTTCCTACCTATAATCTCATTTTTCCCTCTCTCTTTTTTCCCTTCAGTCACATTAACTCTACAGGTGATTGAAATACCTAATACCCACTGACAAATTAAAGGGCACCTATTATGCAAATTCACTTTTAATTTTTTTTTATGCTTGTTGGAAGTGTTGTGTACACAACCACCCTATAATGCTAAAAATCTACTCCTTTTTTTTGTAATCCCCACAAATCAGCAGTGTTTAAGAGCACTTAACATTTTACAAGCCCCATCCACGACTGTTGTCGGTCACTGCCGTAATACCTGAGACACCACCCTGAATGAGCCACACACAATCCGCCCTGTTTATCTTCAAGCCAGAGCATTTAAAGGGGTCATCGGATGCCCATTTTCCACAAGTTGATATGATTCTTTAAGGTCTTAATGAGAAGTCTATAACATACTTTGGTTAAAATTTCTCAATGGTAGTGTAAAAACACTATTTTTACCTGGTCAAAATCAGCCCTTTTTAGAGCGAGCTATTCTGTTGCATGTTCCTTTAAATGCTAATGAGCTCTGCTCACCCCGGCCCTCTGTTTACTTTAGCCACATTTGGCCATGTTTAGCGGCGAAACTTGCTAACAAGCACATTAATAAGAAAGACCATTTACAAAGATGCATAAAAAACCCTTATACTCACTTCTGCTGTGGGTGAAGTTGCATCATGAATGATTTGCACGAACATAAACGCATATGTAGATCGGGATTGGCGCTTTCCTTTCTAAAACAAAAGTAACGTTAATCCTCTGCTTCTTCAGCGGCTGTTCAAACATGTAAAAGTGAGTTTTGCATCCGATGACCCCTTTAATAGCAGCATTCAAGTAAAACATGACTTCTTATTAAAGCTATAGACATTATTCAGTTCAGAGCAGTGAATGATTTTCTGCTTTATTTTATTGTTTAGGTCATATTAACAGTGTAGACAGCAGTATAGGTACTGTATATTATGCTGCTGTCACTTAATACTCAGATCTAATATAACAATGTGCTTTCTTTCCTATCTGTTTACCTTCACAGACTGCGTTTTTGTAATTTATGCATGTTTTAAAGGGGGGGCGAATGCAAAACTCACTTTTACATGTTGTTTGAACATTAATGTGTGTTGGCAGTTTGTGTACACAACCACCCTACAATGATAAAAATTAACCCAGTGGTATTTTTTTAATCTTTAATAGTAATATCCCCTTTTTAAAAGAAGGTCATTCTCAGCTTCTTGTTGGTGTGACGACACACAGATAGAGGCCACTCCCACAATAGTTGATTGACATGAGCACCTTACCTTAGACCTGCCCTCACCGAGATGAAACAGTCCGACTTCAATCACCATTGTGTGACTCAGGTGCAGGGGAAGACAAGAATGTCTCCGATTGAGTAATTGAAGTGTTCTGTTGTTGGGTGTAATAATGAACATAGCAGTCGTCATTTACTCCAGACATCTGAGCGTTGAAGACACGTTACTTTAGTTTTTGAAAGGAATGCGCCGATCCCGATCTACATATGTGTCTATGTTTGTGCGAATTTTTCCTGATGCAGCTTCACTCACAGCAGAAGTGAGTGAAAGGTTTTTTTTTAAGCATCTTTGCAAATAGCCTTTCTTAAAAATGTGCTAGTTAGCAAGTTTCGCAGCTAAATGCGGCTAAAGTAAACATTACGGCTCGTCATCCCACAGCAGAGAGGGGCGGGGCGGGGCGAGCAGAGCTCATTAGCATTTAAAGAAACATACAACAGAAAAAATTGCTCTAAAAAGCACTGATTTTGACCAGGTGTTTTTTACAGTACTGTTGAGAAATTTTAACCAAAGTATGTTATAGACTTCTCATTAAGACCCTAAAAAAATTATATAAACTTGTGGAAAATAGGCATCCAATGACCCCTTTAATACTTTTTTTACAAGTATTACATCTTGTAAAAATGGGCATAATACGTGCCCTTTAAGAAGTATTTATATTTGGTACAAATTGTCATATTCATACAAATTAATAATTTTATCTTTATGTGTCTATGGACTTTACATTATACACCATATCTTAACAATCTCACAAAAACAGTCACTGATTTAACAAGAACAGTCAGCTGGCACAGATGAAGCCAACAAGCTGTTTTCTGCACTTATTTTAGAAGAAACTTCTGTGGAAATACAATAAAACATGGTAAAATGTGCTGATTGCCCCACACACTGCACTCTTACCTTTTTGTCTAAATGGTTACATGTTTTTTTTAGTGGATTGACATTTTTTTATATATATATATAATTTGGTAATTTAGTCAATTTATTAAGGTCCAAATTGCACTATTAACTACAACTTGTGTCTCAATAACCTCTTAATTTGCACTTAGTATTAATAGTTAATAAAGTGTTTTTTTATGTTTAGATATGAGGTAGGATTAAGGGATCTAAAATATGGTCATAAGAATAAGGAATTAATATATGCTTTATAAACAGCCAATATGCTAGTAATATGCATGCTAGTAAATAATAAGAATTGTTTATTTAAAAAAAAAAAAGAAAATCACTTTTAGACATTATTTATTGTTAGTCCATCTAATGCATTGACTAATGCCAATGAACTGAATCTTATTGTAAAGTTTTACCAGTTTTCAAGGAAACTGTCCATAAAAGGGATATGCAATGTGTAATATGAGATACGGATGTGTAAATCTGCGTGTTTATTCGTACACATATTCCATGTGGTTCTGGTCATTTCAAACAAAATACTGTCAACACTTTGTGACCTTGGTTTCCAGTGACTATTATTCAGAAGACAGATCACAAGTTGGTGTGGGCCGATCACATTGTGGAGCTCTCGTTTAGCTTTCCCTCCTCGTTCACTCGTTCACCATGTTTTTCGGCGGTGGCGTTTTGCCCAAGCCGTCAATAGAGTTTTTGTTTACACTGTCTGGTGCTTGTGCTTTGGCTCCAAGGCAAATTGCTAGGAAGTGAATTTAGCATGAAACTGATGCCCGGTAATGAAGGCCAAGCATACAGGCGAGCAGTTGGAGTAATTATATTTCTTTTGCTCTCCCCCCTCCACTTTTTTTTTCTCTCTCTCTGGTTTCTCCTCCTTCTGTTGATATGTTTATCTAGCCTCCCCCAGTGGACCTGCTTAAATTCTTATTCTCCACGCTAGCTATCGACTTGGGCTAGAATAGCTTCTGAAAAGCTTCAAAGCTAATTGCCTTGGAAGTGCAAGGGGAAGCAAATTAGTGTCACACCACAAGAAGTGAAAGAAACGTTCCCATTTCCTATTCACATGGCTTTGTGAGAACAATTTCCGATGCGCACCAGGCCTCCGCTGGGCCGGTGAGCGGCAGACGAGCGGCCCAACTGAGATTTGGTCAAAGTAAGTTTGAAAGTTGCTGATTTTTCCTACGTGCTCATTGGACGAGGCAGAGAAATGGAACAAATCTGTCCTGAAATTGCGTGTAATATCAATAGGGCAGAAAATAATGAGCAGGTACAGGTCTTTGTGTGGAACAGGAACGAGAGACATGATCCTTGGTTTGTGCAGATTCACACTGTGGCCGAAGACGCGATACCGAGGAGAAGTTCAACGAAAAATGAAAAATCTGTCGTTTTGAAATCCCTCATGTGGTTATAAACCTCATACAACTTTCTTACTTTCACTGGACTGCTGTTCTTTTCGATAGATTGGAAGTATATTGTGACCAGGGGCTTTCAAGTTCCTAAAAAGACAAAAAAAGCACAGTAAAGCAGCCATACATCTACACTCTTCAAAATAAAGGTACTTTAAAGGGTTCTTCAAGTGATGCCATAGAAGAACCATTTTTGGTTCCACAAAGTACCATTCAGTAAAAGGTTCTTTAAAGAACCATCTCTTTCTTACCTTTTTATAACATGAAGAACCTTTGTTCAAACAAAGAACCTTTTGTGAAACAGAAAGGTTCTTCAGATGTTAAAGGTTCTTTATGGAACCATTTAGACAAAAAAGGTTCTTCTATGGCATTGTGAAGCACCTTATTTTTAAGTCATACAATAGCTTTGTGTCAAAAAAAAAAAAAGATTTTCACAATTTTTTTTCTTCCTGTCTGACATACACACTACCCTTCAAAAGTTTGCGGTCAATCATTTTTTTTTTTTTTTTTATTTATTGTAAAGCATTAAATTGATAAAAAGCGACAGCAAAGGCATTAGAATATATATATATATATATATATATATATATATATATATATATATATATATATATTAAAATAAACTCTGTTGTTCTGTATATTCATCAAATAATGTTTTTGCCATCACAGGGATAAATTGCATTTAAAAATTACATATTAAAATAGAAAACACTTATTATTATTGATAATCATATTTCACAACATTAGTTTTTGCTGCATTTTTTTTTAAATCAAATAAATGTGTTGATATTTAGTCACATTAAAATAATATTAATGGAGTTTATTTATATATTGCATATGAATTTTATGGATTTTAAGGGTCAAACCATCATGTCCAAGGGTCTTTTCGACCGTTTCCATGCACTAATGAATTGAGCCTGAAAAAATTACATGAAAGCACCGTGAAAGTATCATTAAGCAGCCTGTACAACTTTAATGTATTCATTACACAAAGCTATCAATAAGACTACTTTTATAATACTACGCTTTGTTATCATTTTAGAGTTTGACAGCCATAGTCCTAGTTGACTTTTATTGATTATAAAGGTTTCCATGATTTTTTTTAGAATAAAATAAGACATGCATGTTTGGAATGACCTGAGTAAATAATGACAGTATTCTCATTTTTTGATTAACTATAGATTACTGCATGTGTGTATTTTTCTGTGCATTTGACTGTAGAGATTCTGAGGAAATTCAAACGGGGGATTTGATAGCTCTGTGCTTTCAGGGCTGCAGCCCCAGTCCCTTTTCTCCCTCAGCACCCGCAATGACACGGGCAGACAGAGTATTTAATGAGAGGACAGCGGAGCAGAGCGACTATATGGATTTTTTAGCATTTTGAGTCAAACAACGTGCAGCAGAAACAGCAGTGGATGATGCAACCGTGCAATATAGCGAAATCCAGTAAGTTCAGCTGCATCAGGCAAACTAGATTTGCGATAGACATGTTATGCCTGATCATTTTACTAGGGAAACTAAGGAGAAATAAGAGATAATAAAGACACTGACAGCCATTTTTCTTTTAACGTTAGTTTCATTCAGTCAGATGTAGCCAGGCTTTCTGAATAAACCTAGAGGAGATTAATCTAAGCATTTAAGAAGTGGAAACAAAGACAATTAAATTCTCTAAGTGAAAAGGTGCCTTGAGAGCAAATTGCTTTATATATTTAGCAAGAATTTAAACAAACAAAATACAATCAAGTTCAATTATGTTCATGCATTTTAGCTTTCTTCTTACAGGCTCTCAGAGAGTGTTTTTGCACTGAGGCCAATAATATATTTGTGGAAGCCCGTTTCCACCACTGAACAAGAAACAAAAAGTAACTTTATAGTTCTGACTTCTGATCTCACAATCACAAGTTTATGCATGAACTCACAATTGTGAGTTATAAAGTCAGAATTACAGAATATAATATCACGATTGCAAGGAATATAGTTGGAATTCTGAGATCTCACAATTCTGACTTTTTCCCTCAATTGTGAATTTATATCTTGCCATTCAGATTTTTTATTATTATTATTATTTTTTTTTTTTTGTCTCAGAATCGTGTTATATAAACTCACAATTGCAAGTTCTGAAGTCAGAGTGGCAGGATCTAAACTCATGATTGCGAGAAAAAGTCAGAATTCCAAAAACTCGGAATTCTGACTTTTTGTCTCAGAATTGCATGATATAAACTCACAATTGTGAGTTATAAATTCAGAATTGCAAGATATAAGCTTGTGATTGCAAGAAATAAAGTTGGAATTCTGAGATCTCACCATTCTGACTTTTTTTCTAAATTGTGAATTTACATCTTGCAATTCTGAATTTTTGGTTTCAGAATCATGTTATATAAACTCACAATTGTGAGTTATAAAGTCAGAATTGCGGGATATAAGCTTGTGATTGCAAGAAATAAAGTCAGAATTCTGAGATCTCGCAATTCTGACTTTTTCTCTAAATTGTGAATTTATATCTTACAATTCTGACTTTTTTGTTTCAGAATCATGATATATAAACTCACAATTGTGAGTTATGAAGTCAGAATTGTGGGATATAATCTTGTGATTGCAAGAAATGAAGTCAGAATTGTGAGATCTCAGAATTCTGACTTTTTTTTGTCTCAGAATTGCATGATATAAACTCACAGAATTATAAAGCCAGAATTGTGGGATATAAACTCGATTGCAAGAAATAAAGTTGGAATTCTCATATCTCACAATTCTAACTTTTTCTCACAATTGTGAATTTTTCATCTCACAATTTTGTGAGAAAAAAACTTGCGATTGCAAGAAATAAAGTTGGAATTTCAAGAACTCGCAATTCTAACTTTTTTCTTGCAATTCTGACTTCTTTTCTCAGTATTGTGAGATATTGTGACTTATAAAGCCCATTTCTGAGAAAAAATAAATACAAATTATATCTCATTTATAATTTTATATCTTTCAATTCTGCCTTTATAACACACAAACTGTAACTTATCTCACACAAATCTGACTTTGTAACTTTTTAGCAAAAAGTAGCAATTGCGAGAAAAAAAGTCAGAACTGTAAGGTAAATTACCTTTCTATTTTTATTCAGTGGCAGAAATAAACTTCCATAGATGATTATGAACTACTTTCAGTCTTATTAACTACTTTCATAGGTTTGAAGAAAATCATGGAAGTTAGTTAAAATCAGTATGTTTATAGCATTTAATAATAGCAGACTAAGTTCTAGTCTTTGCATTTGCGTTGTTGCGTCTGGCCTTAGTATCATTTCGTAACTTCAGTAGACATTCAAGTGCAACATTTCAAGAGGCTGAAGACACTGAAAAATGTGTGTTGTGATCTAGATGCCATTGATTCTACATTTACTGTTTGAATCTAATTCTCTCAGAGACCCTGCAGGCTCTTGGTAGACCGAACAGTGCTTAGTAATGAGCTGATCAATTTGGTCTTTCCTTGATGTGTGTGTTTTAAATACACCGTTCTTTCAGACAATGACGTTAGATAACAACAAATATATGCGTTGATAAAGTAAGCATCAAGCAGGGGTTGCACTGAGCTGGCAGATATTTCTACTCTATAGGAGTCAATGATTTGTGTCAAAGACGTGCATTAGCTTCTCAGTGATTTACAGTATAAGTTCACGTTCCTCATCTATGATCTTTATTCATGCTTTCCAGGGGCTTTTGTGTTGTTTGTGTACAAGGGCATAGATGTATTTACTCTCATTCACACATTCTTAATTGCCTATTTACCTGTTTCCCACTTAAGGCCACTTATTCCTTTACGAGTTTAATGAAATGATTATCCAGCCTTATGGTAGGCATAAATAAAATCCTTAACCTTAATATGTAATCTACACCAGTGCACCAATTCAAATCTGAGTGTAACTAATGGGACTAATTAACACAGTATGTAGCGTAGCCTGAACGGAGGATTTCTGCTCAAATGGCCTTCTGGGATGTGTATGTTTACAGATCTGATAACCAGATTTAGACTAGGATGAAAAAAGACGTGTTCGTGCGACCACTAGACCCCCAGATAGAACATATGTTTAATAATTTATTTATTTATCTTGAGATAGATATTAAATTTGTTGCTGGGATATGGTATTAGACATTAAACAGCATATTGACTCACAACTTTAATCTAGCAAAACAGCAAATAGCATATTAAAGGCATATACAATTAAATATGTGCATTTAAATAGAAAAGTAGACACATTTTTTTTATATTTATGAATTAATTAGGTTTTTTTTTTTTTTGCTTATCCAATTTTTAATTTGTCTTTCAAGATCCTGCTATGTTTTATTATATTGCACTCTGTCTAGTTTGTTTCTTTGATTATACATTTGTTATGTAAATCCGCCTATTAAAAGTAAATAAATAACAAATAAATAAAATGTCTGGTCAAGGTCAGAATGTGACTCATTTAGACGCTATGAACCCTTGCTATATACTACACAAATCCTTCATTTTCTGACAAGATTTTCCAGAAAAGTTTTAAATAATATCCATAGAACATATGATGCTATGCGGTGAAGATATTTCAGTTCTTTCTCAGAAGAGATGTCAAATCATGTTCTTTAGTCTGTCTGAGCTGAGCAGTCTCTTGTTTAGTGTTTTATGCATGAGTGTGTGAGAAGACAAAGGCTAAACAGCGGCTACACGCCGAGCTTGTCAAGGGAGGTAATTAACAGCACCGGGTAAAATCACCTGCAGTGTTTCCTGCTTTTTAGGACACACTGAGTCCATCAGGCAACATGTACAACCAGAGCTGAGAGAAACCATCATTAGCAAGAGCTTTTGCATCACGTTGTGTTGTTTGGAGTGTGTGTGTGTGTGTTTCTGTGTGTGTGTGTCTATATGTTTGACAAAGGCAGAGAACGTAAGTTTGTGAAAGAGAGAGGAAAAAAAAAAAAAACCAACAACAACAAAAAAAAAAACAAGATCAGGTTATTAACATTCAGAAAGCTTCAGCACCGTGACCCTAAAAAAATCAAGACAACTCAACTGTAAAAATCCAAAGTATAACAAGGCATACACCAGTTTTTACAGTTTATTTTATTATCATACATTTTTTTTTTTTTACACAAAGGTACTTTTTTTTTTTACTACAAAATAATAAAACAACAAAATTAAATAATTTTTTTTTTTTTTTTGGGGGGGGGGGGGGGGGGGGAGACTAGTTAGGTACAGTATGCAGGAGCTAAACCATTAAGGGCCTTATAGGTCAGAAGTAATATTTTGTAAGTGATACGGAACCTAATAGGTAGCCAGTGTAGAGACCGTAAAATTGGGGTAATATGATCATATTTTCTTGACCTGGTAAGGACTCTAGCAGCTGCATTTTGGACTACCTGTAGCTTATTTATTGAAGAAGCAGGACAGCCACCTAGTAGTGCATTACAATAGTCCAGTCTAGACGTCATGAATGCATGAACTAACTTTTCTGCATCAGAAACAGGTAACATGTTCCGTAGCTTGGCAATGTTTCTAAGATGGAAGAATGCTGTTTTGGAGTATATGCAAATTGCTATTATAAAAACTTAAGCAGCAACTTTTACAATTTCCAATATTTATGTAATTCTCAAAACTTTTGGCCACGACTGTATGTTATTTGGACTAACAAACATCTCCAAACCACAACCTGTAAGTACAATTGATACGTTATGTGTACATTTTCAAGTAAGTGCTCAGTTGTTTTTTTTTTTTTTTTTGTGGTAATATGTGATGTATACCTAGTGCAGCTTTAGGTTTCCAGGTAAACCAGGATTATTACCGTCTTACTGAAATAGTTCTGATAATTTGCTCTGAACCCACTATTTCCTAAGAGTGTGTCAATGAATGTGTATTGTCGTTGTTCTAATTACTTAGTTTAATAATACATAATGTAACTTAGACATATTTTGGTTTACAAACTGTGTTGTTTCATCAGATAGTCACATTAGCACTAGACTAACATATCCACCATTATTGTTTTGTTATGTGTTTACAGTTTAGCAGCTAAAATTTAGCTGTTGGCACAACTTACTTGCATAAGTGATAAACATTCCAGGGTCTAAATATGACATTACCCTGTTGAAAAAAAACAGCATATGCTGATTAGGTAGCAACATGACCAGCTAAGGACCAGCATAAACCAGCAAAGGACCAGCATAAACCAACTAAAACCAGCATCCTAGCATCCCAGAATCAGAACCTATACTTAACCAGCATATGCTGTTTTTGTTCAACAGGGTATTGGGGTCGCTTCAACCTGCGGACATCAAAGACAACCGCAGACTTGGCAACACATATGGTAGTGCTTGCTAACTTGCTCAAGTACTCCAATCACAACAGGCTTGGCCAGCTGACCAATCAGAGCAGAGTAGGCTTATGGAAGGGAGGAATTTATAGATATAATGCTCAGGCGGCTTGAACGAACCGTTTCAAAATCATGGACAAATTACTCAATGTATAAATGTATATTCCGGGAAAATTACAATATTCTCTGACCTTAGATGCATTTAAATCTGTTGTAGGGGTCTCCAACACAATACTGGGACACTTTAAAAAAAACATATGACCTGCTCTTTTAAAATAAATACAGTATCTTAAGCCCACCAACACTGAATTATTTGATCAACAATACAGTAAAAACAGTAACATTGGGAAATATAACAGTTATAAATAACTGTTTGCTATGTGAATACATTGTAAAATGTAATTTATTTTTGTGATCAAAGCTGAAATTTTAGTATCATTACTCCAGCCTTCAGTGCCACATGACCCTTCAGAAATCATTCTAATTTTCGCATTTGCTGCTCAAGAAACGTTATTATCAATGTTGAAAACAGTTATGCTGCTTCATATTTTTGTGGAGATTATGAGATTATGATTATGTCTTTACTGTCACTTTTAATCAATTTACCACACCAAAATGACAAACTTTTAGTTTAGTTATTAACCCCCTGGGGTTCGACAAACGCGTATACGCTTTTGTGTCAGTTCCCCAAAAGTTGTTTTCCACTCTCACATCCTTTCAATATTTATTTATTTATTTTTTATGAACAACTGTTATTTTTTATTTATTTTTTTCGTTTCAGTGAACTCTCTTTTGGTATTGAAGAGGAAGTTTTGAAAGTTACAGTATGTTTTCGTAGTACAGCAAACTCTTTTATCTCAAAAGATCAAGGGAAATTTGATTCCTCACAAAACTAGTCCTTTAATCCCTGTTGCTCTTTTAAGCATCGCACTAGTACAAGGCCGTACTGCTTTCACCTGTTTCCATCTCTCTCTCTCTTTCTCTTTCTTTCTTTCACACACAAATACACACTCAAAACACTAATATAACACCAATTTGTGAAAAAGGAGGGATCTGAGAATGAAGTAAAGCATTACAGACACTCCTCTTTCTGTTACCACAGGGGAGCGTGTTTGATTTTGTCGAGCAGCTGCAGTTCATCCTGCAAAGCCTCTGAGCTGCGCGCAAATACACGCTAAAGTGACTCTCACACTAAAATGGTTGCTCTCATTAGTTCTTTTTCACATCTTCTCTCTTTTTCACACCATCTCTGAAAGGTCCACATCGAGCTGTAATCCAAATGTGCTACAAACGAAATCTAGTGCAAAGTGTCAGCTCCATTTTCAGGTTGAATTAGATTTTGAGCATAATTGTGACTCCAAAGGAAACTTTATTTCGCTGTGTCTGAAAAACTGTGAGCTGGCATGCTAAAAACAGCATTTTGGGGTGCATTCAGGACACTGTATAGACACAGATGCCAATCATAGATACATTTCATTGCATTGAAACACTTTGAAACGTTTACTTGAGGTAGAGTTAGAAGGAAGAAACTTGTTTTAGGACGTAGAGACTTCCCATTACCAGGCAGATAGAGGCAGCTGGGACAGGTTAACCCATCTGATCTGTAGAGGTCAACTGATCAACGGGGTCAATAACGGCCTGAAACATCTTCAAATTGCCACCAGACATTTGTCCTTTCTCTTTCTTTTAGCTTGTTCTTTTTCTTATTTCTGTCTGTTTTCGCAGATGGAAAAGTAACACATAAAGAGCAAATCAACCCCACAGCAGAATGGAGGTCTATCTTTCATTTTCAGATGTCACAAAGCATCTACACATTACTCAGAAAAACGAGTCATTGAAGGATGTGTTAGTATGACAAATATTCAATGTAAGGCATCAGTAATGCAGTGTAAAAAGATGTTTATAGAACTTAATAATTAAAGCCAACTGCATGCTTTGCATGCTTTTTTAGTAATTATGTCTAGCAAATGTATTGGCTAAAGTTGAAATGTCATGTTGCTGGTAAAATCTGTCATCATTATACCAATTACTTTAGATCAAGAAGGCAAATGAGACTGAACCACAGCACCATTATTTTCACTATAGGCTTATTAAAATAATAACAAAAAAGAAGCTTTAATCCAGTGTTTATTTAACTGTTAATTTATCAAGATTTCAATATGTAAACGATCAGTTATGAATGACTAACCTCTTTGCATGTAAAATTAGCTAGAGTTTCTGCCTATTTGGGTTGACTAATTGTTAATAGCATGTACGGCACAGGTCAAATTAATGAAATCAAGTAAACGCATAATTAAAGCAATCAAACATGCCCCCGATAGTAAGTTTATTGAAAAACTTCACAATCCTCCATGATTCAAATAGAAGTCTCAGTGCAGTTTTGCTAACTATCAGATCACTCAGTACTGTTGATCATACTTTATAATAGTGCTGACTTTGAAGTGCAAAAACAACTCTGAGACATCTAATGCAGTGCAAATCAATATTTATCACTATATTATAGCACAGGGGTTCTCAACTCTGGCCCTCGAGGTCCACTTTCCTGCAGAGTTTTGCTCCAACTCACCTGAACACGCTAATCAAGGTCTTCAGGATTACTAGAAAGTTGGTGAGTTTGATCAAGGTTGGAGGTTAACTCTGCAGGAAAGTGGACCTCGAGGGCCAGGGTTGAAAACCCCTGCTACAGCACTCTACAAGGTGGCATCTGCTATAACGAGATTGCTTCAGTAAAATGGGTCAGTAAAGGTCTATAACTCTGTAATCAGCAAGGCAGTAGCTTCAGTCATTAAATAAAAAAAAGATTTGCTTTAAAGATTAGCACATCCAAAAAATTTAATTTGCTTACCCTCAGGCTCAAGTTGTAGAAGTTTATTTCTTCATCAGAGCAGATTTGGAGAAATTTTGCATTACTTACTCAACAATGGATCCTCTGCAGTGAATGGGTGCCGTCAGGATGAGAGTCCAAACAGCTGATAAACACAATACAATAATCCACAAGTAATCCACACCACTCCAGTCCATCAATTAACATCTTGCGAAGCTGAAGAAGTTTTTCTCATCTGAATCAAGAGAAAAATATGAACAGATTGAGCCCAAACATGTCAGTGGATTTTGATGTACGAAGGCAACAGGGGATGGACTTTCCCAGCTAACAGAAAACATTCTCCTAACTTTGGCTAACATTCTCTAAAGGTTCTCTCAAAGTTAACGAAAAACATTCTTGCAGTAACGTTTTCTCAAGGTTATATGTCATTGATAAATGTTCTAAATACTTCAGCATAATTATTTTTATTTATTTATTTTTTTGCATTGTTAGTGGAACATTTAAAAAATGTTGTTAAAAATGTCTTGACAGAATGACAGAATATTTCAGTCCCCCAGACTTTTTAAAGTTGTGGCTTTTTACAATTGTTCAGTATGCCCATAACAATACACAAGAAATATAATTATTGCATTTGAATCATTTTTATCATAAAATGAAGTCTGATTTCTGTTGTACACTAAGCATTTTGCCATGTTCTTGCCATGCACTGTACTGAATTTTACAAAATGTGCGGTGTCTATAAGATTAAAAGATAAAACTCTGAGTTTACACATTTTGATGTCCACATATTTAAGAAACTGAAGTGACTGTAGCATTTCTGTAGTCAAGAAATGGCCAAATATTAAAGAGTAAGTGGATATTTGAATTAAATGTTGTTAGATTGCGTAGTTACAGTCAAGCCAAAAATTATTCATACCCCTGGCAAATTCTGACTTAAAGCAACCAACCAGCTTTTTTTTTTTTTATTAGAAATGACACGTCTCCCAGAAGATAATAAGACGATGTACAAGAGGCATCATTGTGGAAAAAAATATTACTCACCTTTTATTTACATTTGAACAAAAAGTGGCATGTCCAAAATTATTCATACCTTTCTCAATAATCAATAGAAAAGCCTTTATTGGGCATTACAGTAATCAAAAGCTCCCTATAATTGCTGACCAGCTCTTTGCATGTCTCCACTGGTATTTTTGCCCATTCATCTTTAGCGATGAGCTCCAACTTTTTCAGGTTGGATGGTCTCCTTGCCATCACCCTGATCTTTAGCTCCCTCCACAGATTCTCAATTAGATTTAAGTCAGGACTCTGGCTGGGCCACTGCAAAACGTTAATGTTTTTGTCAGCTAACCATTTCTTCACCACTTTTGCTGTGTGTTTTGGGTCGTTGTTATGCTGAAATGTCCACTGGTGCCCAAGGCCAAGTTTTTCTGCAAACTGCCTGATGTTGTTGTTGAGAATTTTGATGTATTGCTCCTTTTTCATGGTGCCATTTACTGTGATTAGGTTCCCTGGACCACCGGCTGAAAAACACCTGGTCAAAAGAAAACTTGCTGGTTAAATAAAAGTAACTTTAAGTCAGAATATGCCAGGGGTATGAATAATTTCAGTATGAATAATTGTTTGTGACAGTCCTGAAGATTAATTTACACACGGGTTACTTGTTATTATTGTTTTTATCAGCTGTTTGGACTCTCATTCTGACGGCACCCAATCACTGTAGAGATTCCAGTGGTGAATAAGTAATGCTAAACCTCTTCAAATCTGTTCTCATGAACAAACAAACTCATCTACATTTTGGATAGCCTGAGGCTAAGTAAATTTTTATTTTTGGGTGAACTAACTTAGTGCTTTTTTAATTCAGTTGGGGATCTACAATACCATTTCACTTTCATATGGCTGGATCCATTTGACGTTTTTCTGGCTTTGGCATCAGCAGCGTGGGATGGACTTTCACTCATCAGGACAGGCTGTGCAAACCGCATCTCTGATTAAAAACCTGTGGAAAAAGGTTCTGATGGGTAGTTCAAAGATTATTACAACATGCAATCCAGTGATCAAAAGATATATCTAATCAATAATGAAGGTTTGATGCATTTTCAAAATGGAACAACACGATGTAGAAAGTTTCTTTCCAAGAAAAACTTCAAGAATGTAAGACTGAAGATGTAAAGGAATATTTCACCCACAAATGAAGATTTTGTCAAAAAAAAAAAAAAAGATTAAAGTACTCCATTCCAACTGTTTCTATTGATAATGGGTCAGACGTTCTCCCTTTGTTTTACAAAAGAAAGAAAATAACACGGGGTCAATACATCTTGTGGAACTGTTCAAAGCTTTTCCATTTCAACAGCATCATTTATTGTTGAAATTAAATAGTAGCTGGAAAAACTGTTATTTCCAACCCAGTATCTTCACAGCCTTTTGGAGATTCAGCTCTAACTCTCTGAAGAGTAATTGAAATCAAAATTACATTTTCAGCTCCAAAGCTATAAAAATGTTCCCTGTCACTTCACCTTTCCACTGAATTAAAATGGAATTAGTGGTAATTGTCGGAGCTTTAGGGATTATATTATTTAACAGGAAGCCTTTTGAACACCTGAAAGACTTTCTGGAGATAAGAGATTTCCATTAAAATCCCCCTAGACAAGACACCAAAAGAGCACCGCGAAATAAAGAGCCTTTTACACCTTCATATGCTAATAATTAGACAGGGACATACAGTTCATCCTATGTGACAATCGATCGGATGATTGATTTATTAAAGCACAGTTTTTCTTTAAAGGCCGCCGGACACAAAATGGTCATTAATTAGCTGACCGTAGGGAAACTGTAATACGTTCGAATAGAGCGAATGTGTCTGCGGACATGCATGAAAACAAAAGGTGCTGTAGAAGGAATATTGTAAAGGAGAAAACAGTAGGAAATATGATGTCTGCTTTTTAATGAGCTTTTTTTAAACCTTCCACTAGCCAGATGTAAGTTCAAGGGTCAATGACAAATAGTGACACAAGACTGAATTACAAATCTTGTTTAAAACATGTTAAGCTGTTAGAATGTAATCTTAGTATTCATGTTGATTTTATATGTTTTTGAAATATGTCTAGTTTTTTTATTTAATGCATGTAAAAAATAAAGTAAAAATAAATAAATAAATACATAAATACATAAAATAAAGAACAAATATGTAATATGACTTATAGCACAAAACAAACAAAAATAAAATAAAATAAAATAAAATAAAATAAAATAAAATAAAATAAAATAAAATAAAATAAAATAAAATAAAATAAAATAAAATAAAATTTAAGATCAAGATTTACCTGCAATTAATTTCCAAACTATAAATAATGTTTTTTGAAGAAATTTAGCTGTTGCTTCTGATGAAAGAACAAGTCTTCTCTCATCCTGCTGCGAGCGTCTGATTCATTTTACATTTTTTTATGCCCGGCTGATGGAAGAGTACGTCAACTTTTGAAATACAATATTGAAAGTGGGATGTTCTGTATCACCAGTGTTTAACTGCCAGTGTCTTTATATTCATATTCTGTCAGTGTCTAGACAGCGAACAGCGCTGCTACCTAAGATGACAATGCATAATCAGGCTGCCTTATTGTTTACCCAGCGTCCCTCTGTGTCTTCATATTAATCATTAGCATTGAAATGATGTTCCAGTCGCTGTAATGAATCGGCTTATTTTCGGTATGAAACTAGCTTCTTTTAATAACATTAATGGAAATGACTAAACTCTGCTCATTTGAGATAATTTAAAGATGGGTTTAAGAATGACTTGAATGCCTTTAGAGAAATGAAGTGGATCAGAATTATTCTCCCTCCATAATTGCCCAGGGCATTTGCTCAGTGTGTGTGTCCGTGCGCGTCTTTTTTAATACTTTTTAATAGTATTTAAAGTATTGTATCTATAATATTGCTTAAAACATGCAAACTGTAAATAAAAAAATAAATATAACACATTGTGTATTATTTTTGTATTTGTTATTATTAATAATAATAATAATAATAATAATAATAGTAATAATAATAATAATAATAATAATAATAATTATTATTATTATTATTATTATTATTATTATTATTATTATTATTATTATATTTTTGCATTAGTTTTTATTTATTGTTAATAATAATAATAATAATAATAATAATAATTCATCACATACCAGTATCAATTTCTATAATAATAGTAATAATAATAATAATAATAATAATAATAATAATAATAATAATAATAATAATAATTCATCACATGCCAGTATCAATTTCTATAATAATAATAATAGTAATAATAATAATAATAATAATAATAATAATAATAATAATAATAATAATACATTTGTTTTTGTTTTATTATTATTATTATTATTATTATTATTATTATTATTATTATTGTTATTATTACTGTTGTTGTTGTTCTTTTAGAATTGTAGTTTTGGTATGTTTTAATTTATTATTATTATTATTATTATTATTATTATTATTATGATCAAATTTTAATAATAATACTTTTTAAAATAAGTTTTGTATTTGGTTTTTAATTTATTGTTAATAATAATAATAATAATAATAATAATAATAATAATAATAATAATAATAATAATAATAGTAATAGTAATAATAATTATTATTATTTACTTTTTATTTTTAATTTATTATTATTATTATTATTATTATTATTTACTTTTTATTTTTGCATTTGGTTTTTATTATTATATAATTACATTTCTATTTTTATTTTTGTGTTTGTTTTTAACATATTTTTATTAATAATATTTTAATACATTTAATAATAATAATAATAATAATAATAATAATAATAATAATAACAATAATAATAATAATTTGTCACATTCCAGTATCTCCATTCCATGCAATTTCTATAATTATTATTATTATAATAATTATAATAATAATATATTTTTTAATTTATTATTATTATTAGTATTACATTTTTTGTATTTGTTTAATAATAATAATAATAATAATAATAATAATAATAATAATAATAATAATAATGTCACATGCCGGTATCTCAATTCCATGCAATTTCTATAAATAGGTGCCTTTAGAAAACTAGAAATGCAGTTATATGTAATTTTATAGAACTTAAATTGCTTTTATGACACTTATGTTGCCTTTGTATCCTGTTCAAAACTTGAGAGCTTTAATGATTACAATTGCATGAACAAGTGCTACATGCACATTATTCAGATTGTTTCTTTTGTATTACATGAAAAAAGAACGTCACATGAGAGTGGAAAACAGCTGAGTAAATGATAACTTTTAATTTTTGGGTGAACTATCCCTTGAAAACTGTTTTGTTTGACGGTTACCATGACGAGATAAAGAGGAAAGCTTTAAATTTAACATGAAATGTTTTCCCACGTTTAAAACTCAAGCATTTAATTACATAATCAGCGGTGACAAACACAACTCACAGAACGAAGAAACTGCGTGTCCTCTGAGGACGCTAGAAAAACACTTCTGCGTGCTCAGTACTTATGCATATGCTTTTCTAAAAGCAGTGTGATGATGGGTATTTTGGGGCCGGTGACGGATATGTAAAAAACATGGCTTTAGAATCTCCAGAGGTGGTTATATAGAAAAGAAGTTTGCCGAATGAATTGCACTTGATTAGTAGATGAATTTATTCTGCTGAGTCTTGCCGGCCGTGTTAGAAAGACGGGAGGCCGGTCATGCATACTGATGTGAGGATCAGAGAGGAAACCTATAATATCTTACATTACGGAGAGACGCTAATGGCATCATGCTGATAAACCCGATTTATATAAAGGACATGCACAAGGTCTTCTGTGTAACGAATTCAATTGCACAGGTGGATTTGTATATCAAATGAAATCAAAGTGCAGACCGTTTGCCGTGCCACATAAATGGGAGACGCTTCACTTTGATAAGAGGTTTTTATGTCTTGGTTTGATTGCCAGCTCTTGATAAAGACAGCATGATGAGGGGGGGAAAAAAAGACAAAAGAGAATAGAGCAGCTCATGCACACAAGTGTTATATTCACTATAGAACACATTCATATAATCACACTATCAATAATACAATTAAAAACTATAAAATTATGTGTTAGGTGTTAAAAAAGAGAACATTTTAAGTGCTATAATACTCTCAATTTACATGAATCCACATGCAATGTTAGGCCTCCAATGTGTAATCAAACATTTTATATTTAGATGTGAGATTTATTTCTGGGAAGCTGCTAATTATTGATCATATCTGTCTGTTGTTTTATAATAAGGTGCCAAGAACAATCTAACACCTCACATTTAAACAATATGTTCAACTCATATTGTCAAAAATGCATTTAAATGATTTGCTATTTCATGTTTTAGTCATTACTGTGTACTATGGTTGCATTTTTACATTTACACTACATTTAGTCATTTAGCAGATGCTTTTATCCACAACGACTTACAAATGATGACCATGGCACCAATCAAAATCAACAAAAGAGCAATGATATGCAAGTGCTATGACAAGTCTCAGTTAGCCTAACGCAGTACATCTAGCAAAGTTTTGCTTGGTTGTTTAATTATATAACAAAAAAGAAAAGAAAAAGAAAACTGAATTAAAAAGAAAGAAAAGGTTATTGTGACTTTTTATCTCACAATTCT
>NC_133372.1:6907910-6923363 GCF_049309525.1 Garra rufa | reverse complement strand
AAACATATGAAAACTTTTTTTATTAGTCATATGCATTGATGAGAACTTCATTTGAACAAATTTAAAGGCGATTTTCTCAATATTTAGATTTTTTGGCATCTTCAGATTCCAGATTTTCAGATCCAAATAGTGTCCTTTCCTAACATAACCACACATAAATGAGAAGCTTTTCAAGCTTTCAGATTATGTTCATTTAAAAAAAAAAAAAAAAAATGACCCTTATGATTTTGGAATTACAGAGTTAGATACATTTGAGCTGAAAATGCCATATATACACTTTTTTTTTTCAAAAATGTTCCCCTAAAAACAATATTAAACTCAAAAAAGGATGCATTAAATTTATCAAATGTGACAGTGAAGTCATTAAAATTGTTGCAAAGAAAAAAATAAATGAATGAAATGTTTCTTGAGCAGCACTGAGTGATTTCTGAGTAATAATGCTAAAAATGCAGATCCGCCACATAAATAAATGACATTTTATATTATGTATTTGAATAGAAAACAGTCATTTTAAATTGTAATGTTGAAATACGATTTTACAACATTAAATTACAAATTTGACACAAAACTCAATTTGACTCAAACTTAAAATGGGTAGAGTGAAGCTAATTACTTGCAAAATGACAATGTAGAGTAGATACCTGCATTATAACTTCTCGTATCTCAAACATGGAGAACTTTGTCATGATTAGTGTTTCTTCACAGCAAACAGATGTGGGTGATCATACAGTATTTAAATATCTTCTGATATACAGTATGATGTCATTGTGTGATGCACAGATTGTAGAAGGCACTGGGAAGGAAGTTTTCTAAAAGTTACAGTATGTTTCTAATAGCACAATGAACTCCTTAATCTCCAAAGATCAAGAAAAATGTGTTTCCTCCCAATAATACCCTTTTTAATTCCAGCTGTTCCCAGAGCAGGGACCTGAGTCTGTTTCCAGAGTACCTTTAGTGGGGGTCAACGTAAGCCAAAGGCTCTGAGCCCAGCAGTTCTAGTTCTTCCCTCCTCTTTCACAGCGGCAGGGCTTTTAAGGCTCTGTCCGCTCCACTAATGATTTCTCCAAGGGACTGTGTGGTTCTCGTGCTCCTTTCCCCTTGGGGGGAGGTTTAATAACTCCACTCACCGTCCCACTGTGCATGACTGTGAGAGCCAGGCCTCAGCGGCAGGGCAGAAAAGAAGTGGTCACAATGTGGGGAGAAACGCCAATGGGTTCCTGCAATGGAAACGGGATGGCGGGATTGATTGAAGCCCCACGCTCTGGTCACGCAGGTCTTGTAGTGACGTGGTTAAAGAAATCCAGCTGGGAAGCAAAGAGACAGCGCTCCTCTGCAAAAGAGAAGCTCGATAGGCGCCGATATTAGGCACATAGCGGAATATCTAATAGCCATTAAGCAGCGGGAAGAAGTGATGTTATTAACGGAGACGCCGATGGTCACATTTTAGAGTACTCAGAGCTCTGTTAGCCATGGATGACCACCTGGCATTCATGATTTGGCAATTAATAAGAAATGGTTCAGTCATGAGCATGCCTCCAGTCGTAGGATAGAGGACCGGTGGGGACCGACGAGCACTTAATGATTGCTATTCTGGCCTCTGCTGCGATGGCGAGTGCTTCCATTTAGCCTTCATATGAAGTGTACAGCATGCAGCAGGAGGGCAGAGGATGTAATTGGACCAGATCAGAACCTCCAACACTAGGGCTGAATATGCTTTATGTCTGCGAGAGCAAGTGTGCCAGATCAATGCGAATCAGGAAGCAGTTTTTCGTCAGCCGTAGCTCTCTGCTGCTTTGTTTACCCCTCAATCAAGCAGAGAGGGATGCAACAAATAATTTCCTGGAAAGTGCCAACGTCGATGATTTAGGTGCTTACAATCAGACAGAGTGAGACAGGCCTCCCTGATAATATCGAGCTCTTTACTGGGATGTCAGGGGCGGTAATGAAGAATGACTGTCAGCTAACCTCATTGGAGAGTCAGACATCATCTCAAGAGAATCAGAAAGGGTTCAATGGGCGTCTTAGTTTTTGCTCTGATCCTGAAGCTTCAATAGAGAGCTGTAGGGATGACATGATTTGGTAGGCCAAATCCTGGAAATGGGTTTTTGGCTAAATGCCTTAAATAAGGTCTGTGGTTAGCATAGGCTCTAGACATTTTCATGTTTTATTCTATGACATAACATGCATTTAAAGAGTAGTTCACTTCCAGAACAAAAATTTACAGATAATTTACTTACCCTCTTGTCATCCAAGATGTTCATGTCTTTGTTTCTTCAGTCGTAAAGAAAGGGTGTTTTTTGAGGCAAACATTTCAGAATTTTTCTCCATATAGTGGACTTCAATGATGCTCACAAGTTTGAACTTCCAAAATGCAATTTAAATGCGGCTTCAAATGCCTCTATACGATCCCAGCCGAGGAAGATGGGTCTTATCTACACTCTTAAAAATAAAGGTGCTTTAAAAGGTTCTTCACAGTGATGCTATATAGAAGAACCATTTTTGGTTCCACAAAGAACCAGTCAGTCAAAGGTTCTTTAAAGAACCATCTCTTTCTTACCTTTTTATAATCTGAAGAACCTTTTTTGCCATAAAAAATGTTTTGTGAAAGAAAAAGGTTCTTCAGATGTTAAAGGTTTTTTTTATATTGTTATGCTTTTTTATATACTTTTTAACCTCAAATGCTCATGTTATCTAGCTCTACAGTTAGGGTATGTCAAAAAACTCCCATCTCATTTTCTCTCCAACTTCAAAATCATCCTACATCGCTGCAGAAGTACCGACCAAGTGTTTACAAAGTGAATGTGCAAAGAGGGTCGAAACAGTGATATAGGACGATTTTGATGTTGGACAAGAAAATGAGATGGGAGTTTTTTCGACATACACTAACTGTCATGAACCAAAATACACAGAGTTCACGCAGACCTAGACAAGATGAGCATTTGAGGTAACAAAGTATATAAATTGTAATATTTTTTCAGGAATAATCCGATCAGTTTGCTAGATAAGACACTTCTTCTTCAGCTAGGATCATTTAGAGCAGGGTTCCTCAAATCTTACCCTGGAGGTCCGATGCGCTGCAGAGTTTAGCTCCAACCCTGATGAAACTCACCTACCTGTGATTCTCTAATGATCCTGAAGACCTTGATTAGCATTCTCAGGTGTGTTTGATTAGGGTTAGAGCTAAACTCTGCAGTGCATTGGACCTCCAGGGTAAGATTTGAGGATCCCTGATTTAGAGCATTTAAACTGCATTTTGGAAGTTTAAACTCGCGGGAACCATTTAATGGAGAACATTCATACAATCTTTTCCTTAAAAAAAAAATATATATATATTTATAACTGAGAGGAAAGAAAGACATGAACATCTTGGATGACAAGGGGGTGAGTAAATTATCTGCAAAGTTTTGTTTTCCTGTAATTAGTGATGGGAAGATCAGATCTTTTAGACTCTTTCATTTTGTCTCTGTTATCAACATGAACTAATCTTTATTCAAATCAGGCTACGTTTACATTAATCCGGATACATTTGAAAACGGAGTTTTCATTTTAAAACGCTCTCCGTCCACACTAGCGTTTCCAAAAGTTTCTCATCCACACTGAAACGTAGGAAAACAGCAAATTCGCCTTACTGCGCATGCGTAAAGCCTCCAAACTTATACAGACTTAATAAGTTTTCACGCAATTCTTCTGGCGGGATAATTTACGGAAATATCTCATTATCCACTGACGCGTCTATATATCACGCTCATTCATATTTTATCTGAAAAGCAGTTGTCGTCATGTTTTGCAGGACAGCAACTGTGAGTAAATTTTCCGTCATCATTTTAGGACTGTAATTTGAAGAGTGTACAAGGTAAATCTCTTTAGCAGCAGTGTGTGAATAGCACAGGCACAATTACTGGTGTAAACATAGATATCTATTGGTACAATATGCGTCACATGACTATAAATATGCGTCATCGTTTTCAAAAGCCTCCGTTTTCACAGTCCACACTACAACGTAAAAACGGCGTTTTCTAATTTATCCACTTTGGCCGGAGTTTTTAGAAATAATCGTTTTCTGTGATAAAAACGGGGTTTTCGTGTAAATGAGAGGCCAAACCGCAGGGAAATATCTGCGTTTTCCCTACGTGTAAACGGGGCCTCAGTTTGTTCATTTGAGTGCCATTAAATGTTATACTTTTTCCAACATAACATATATTTCACAATTTCCCACATACATTCACCTATGCAATTTTGATCATATTTTCCAATTCAGAAAATTATTATAATGCAGCCAAAGAGAATTTATGATGGACATAAATGATTACTTGAACTCTTGAGTCTTTCATTCATTTGTCACGTTACAGATGCAATTAACCAATCATTCATAAACAACCATCACTATCAAAACCTTTTGACTTGAAAAAGGAGTTTATTTTTATTACAAGAAAATAAAATTACAGCCTTTCTACATAAAATGATTGTTTAATTCAGTGAATTACTTTGTGATTTGTAAAAATTTACTAGCAATTTCTGAGTGAAAGCTGGTTCAAAGTAAATCCTACATATTTTTTTTTTCCAGTGTACCCTCCAGTCCGCTTTTACAGCCTCATTGCACTTATAATCACACTCTTACAACTATTCTAACTCAAAATGTTACATGTGTTGTTGTATCATGTAGAAATGGGAAGATTGCATTATTTTACTGATTCTCTTGTTTGGATGGGAGATAGGATGGGAGTTTTTTGACATACCCTAACTGTAGAGCTAGACAAATTGCAGAGCTAGACAAGACGAGCATCTAAGGTTTAAAAAAGTATATCGATTCTTTCGCTATTCTTAAAATAATGGTGCTTCATGATGCCATGGAACCTTTTTTGTTTAAATCCTCCCATCTTGTTCATCAAAATTAACTTTTTTTTTTTTTGTTCCCCCTCAATTCATTTTAGTCATTTCAGTTGTGTTCAATGCTATAATTTCCACAGCCAGATTCCTCAAACACGCAATCTTGATCATTTTCTGAATGAGGAAATCATTATAATGCAGCCAAAGATAATTTATGAGAAACATACTGTAAATAATTACTTTACCTCAGAGTGTTTCATTCATGGGTCACATGACAGACGCAACAAATGAATCGATAAGGAATGATTCATCACTAGTGTTGTGTTGGGACTTTTGTTGTACTTCCTGTTTCCTGTGCCATGTTTTGTAGCCCCCTGCAGCTTTGCTGTTCCCATGTGTCTAATTTTCTAATTAGCCCTTGTTTCCCTCTGATTTACCTTGATTCTTGTTGTTTATACTTCATGTTTTCTTTTCTTTTTTTTTAATTAGAGTTCCCTGTTCCTGGTTTCTTGTTTTGCTGTTTTTATTTATTAAAACTGCTTGCATTTAGAGCCACGGCCATCTGCTTGCCTTGTTTTACTCTCTTTCTTCCATTATTACAACCGTGTAGTTCATTTATAGCCCAGGTTTGGCTTTTTACTTCTGCCTTATATTTAAGCTTCATAATTCTAAAAGTCGGTCATTTGTGAAGATTATCAGGGTGAATGAACCGTGTAAGAATCATAAACATTTGTTGGTCACGAAGCTCATTTTCTGCAATAATCCTAAAGCCTAAATTGGGTTTTTGTCGAGGAAACCAGGGTGATACTAACTCACAAGGTATGTCACGACAACAGAACCTCTTTGGAAAAAATGAGAACGCCCCAAAAATGGCAACACACCCGAATGGAAGCACGCAGGGTGCATGAAAATAGAAGAATTGCATCACATTTCAAGAGGTGTGCTATGGGTGTGAAATGGCTTGGAGCCAAACCTCCCTCTGATTCGCCCTGAGAGGTATGACTTGTAGAGCATGACAGAGCATCCTTCTCCGACTGCTTCACTGACCTGCGGCCTCATCCGGAAACACACTCGCCATTCACTCTCTCATCTGCTTCTCCCACTCATTACAGGCAAAACCAATGCCTTATTGTAATAACCCAGACAAATGAAACTATCCCAGAACACACCCCGCTATACACAGAAACTACCTCAATTTATTTGTTTCTGAGGCGCTTCGGGTCTCATAGAGAAAGGAAATTAACGTGTCCTGTGAGCTGGGAGGAAATGTCTCGGAATGCTGAGTTATGATGCAAACACATCATTATGTTGAGTACTGTATGCTGCGAAATAATCACAGTGCATCTGAATCACATCTCTCACATTCCCAGTGCCACTTCAGGCTTCCAAACTCATCTCTCTCATAAACTACAAGCCAATACATAAACTAGGAACAGAGATAAACTGGGAACAAAGACGTTACAGTTCTGCGTACAAGAACCCGACTGTACTTGGGGTTGAAATGTTCACTGGCTGCTCTTGTAAACTGTTCTGCAGGGTTGAAAGGGTAGATCTCAAAGATGCAAAAAGAAATGTCACAGCCTCATCTTAGGAAACTACAATAAATCACTCTGTGTGACGGAAATGGAATGGAAACGAGTACAAAAGATTGGTAATTGGATGTCAATTGTACACTCTCAAAAATAAAGGTGCTTTAAAAGGATCTTTATCAGCGATGCCATAGAAAAAAAAAATGCTTGGTTCCACAACAAACCATTCAGTTAAAGATTCTTTATATAATCTGAAGAACCTTCTTTTGCCACAAAGAACCTTTTGTGAAACAGAAAGGTTCTTCAGATGTTAAAGGTTCTTAATGGAAAGGTTATTCTATGGCATTGTGAAGAACCTTTATTTTTAAAAGTGTAAGGTTCATATATTTATACTAAAATACAATGCTTATGCTTTCACGAGTATCTGTTTATTAGTGGGACAAGATAAAAAATCATGTCCATTCATATTTATGGATGCCTGTTTCCACATCAGAATGTAATAATGAAGTTTCAAGTAGGAAAGTCATGTTGCAAAATATAAATTCAGAACATGAGGTCCAAAATAAGTGTGATGCACAAAATTGTAATTCAAGAAATAAATAAATATTTATGAGAAACAGGTGAAAGTCACAGTTGGTGGATATAAAGTCACTGTGAGACATAAAATCTTGGTAACACTTTAAATTGATGGTCCCTTTTGAACATTTATGTTGACAAATAGAAACGTTGCAACTACATGTTAACTAAGTCTCATTAGAGTATTAGTAGACTTACTTCATTTCTACTGACTCTTTATTGTGATGGTCTTTAAACAGAAATTCTAATGACTATAAGTAACTTTGCAAGAACATATCAACTTAATCTGACCCTAACCCTACAGCTTTAATAATACTCTATATTCAACAGCATGTGTTAAAGGGATATCAAAATGAAACCAAAATGTGCAATTAAGACAAAGAAGAAAAACTGTGTGATGACATATTTGCAAATGCTTAGCTGCATAGTATTAAGTGGTTGTCTTAAAGAATCTTTGTAGTCACTTGTCCACTAGTTAAAACAATAAAACTGTGATAAAAGGAAGTTTTTCATCCTAAAAAAAGTAATATAGATGCCCCTTAATCTCTTTGAAGCTCGAAAAAGTAAAGCCGTGTAAAACGGCAGTCACATCAACATCGTGTTTGAGTTAATGCCAAACTTCTTATTAAAGTAGGTTAGTACTCTTTTTATAACCAGAATATCTGCAGGCTAAAAAGTAAAAGAAGTGTGGAGGGTCTACTTTCGTTTCCTGTTCAATGTGACTTCCTTGAAGAAACTTCTTTAAATGGACCAGAAAGATGTTAAACAGATGGTCTGACTAATCTAGATTGCATATGAACGCCAACTATGTAGATCTGTCCTATCCATAAATGACTGTCAGTGACCCAAAAAAACATTTGCGCACGAGGCTGTAGCCTTTCCAGCGATCGAACGCTTGTAGGAAATTAGCATTTATCCCGCCATTCAAATCAAGTTCTTAAATGTGCTTTATGGTGAGCTATAAAGATTCCCTTCACCTAGGGGTATTGTAAAATTATCGCAAATTAATATTCAGAATGACTTTTTCCTCATGTGACGGTCTCAATGGACTGAAAACCAAATGAATTTCAAATTCAATCATTGGATTTATTTATTCGATTCCGCCCAAGAAATCTCAAAGGACAGTAATGCCCCGTGGCTCCGAGCCACCTACGACTTCAGCCGGGTTCTGTTTAAGTAAAAAATTGCTTAATATTGATTTTGTCCAAAGAAAAACACAGTCTTGCAACACAACTGACGAGTTGTAAAAAAGTTAAATGCTTTTAGACAACAGTCTTATACTGTGAATATCCCTCTATCCCTCTTGTGAATGCAATTCACTGCAATACTGAGCATAACAAATTATATTAACAGCATTACAAATAAGAAAACACTTTATTACTTAAGTGAGAATCAAAAAAGCAAAAAATTAAATAAATGGTCACTTAAATACATCAAAATACTTTAGTCTACTCTGTTGTTTAAATGCAAATGATTATTTATTATTAGATGACTGCAACCCACACCATTTCAGTGCTTGAATAAAATCCCTAAATGGTGAAATAGTGATAATTTCATGATGCCTGATGTAATAGCTGTGGCAATGTGCGTTCCACACTCCAGTCAGCCATTTTGAGATGCAATGGTGCCATATGACACATACTCGAGAAGTAATTCCTGCCTCTGTTTGACACTGCCTGTCAAGCTTTTCAGCAGAAAGGCTATTTATACTGTTTCTGGCCCCCTCATGACAGCCAAACCTAAGCCAGGGTTGCCATGCTGTTGGTGGCACTGGACTTTGGGGGCACTCTTGTAGTCCTCCTACAGCTGAGTCAAATGCATGAGTAATCCAGCCGATGGTGATTTTCCACATCAGAGAAAAACGAGGCATGTTGCATTGTTTACCACTGTGGATCATCACCGTTCTTTTACAGATGTGTTTATGTCTTTCTCCTCCAGGTTCCACCTCTGTTAGCACGGTTGTTTTGTTATGCATTATAATGATGTGTGTCCTCAGAACTTAAGAAAGTACTTCTATAAAAAGGTAGAACAGAATTTCAAGCAATATGTTCAATCACTTTTTTATGACTTGATATAAATCACACAACGACAAGATGAAAATAAAGTGGTGAAGATTGTGACTGACGTCTTACAAGGGAGAGATCATTTTGATATTTTAACCATCTCTGAAATGTTGACATAATATAGTTTTTGTTCATTTTAACAAACATTGTGGGATTACAAACACCCTAATACTGAGACAAAAGACAAAACATCACACAATTCATCAAATACACTGCTGTTCAAAAGTTTGTGATCAGTCAGATTTGTAATGTTTTTAAAGAAGTCTCTTATGCGCATCAAAGTTCCATTTATTTGAGTAAAAATACAGATAAAAGTAATATTATTGCACTTTAAAATAACCGTTTTATTTTTTAATATACTTTTCATCAGCCATTACTTCAGTCTTCAGTGTCACACGATCCTTCAGAAATCATTCCAATATGCTATCATTCTAAAATAATGTATTATCAATGTTTGAAACAGTTGTGCTGCTTAATATTGTTTTGGAACTTGTGACACTTTTTTCAGGATTGTTTAATGAATGAAAAATGTAAAAGAACAGCATGCATTCAAAATATGAATATTTTCTAATATTATAAGTCCTTGCTATCACTTTTTATTAATTTAACACATCATTGCTGAATAAAATGATTCATTTATTTCAAAGAAAGAAAGAAAGAAACCACTGACCCCAGACTTAAAATGGTATAGTGTATATTTCTATTTTTAAATAAAATATACTGTTCTTTTTAACATTTTATTTATCAAATAATCCTAAAAAAGTATCACAGGTTCCAAAAAAAAGTAGATTATTAAAATTAAGCACAATTGTTTCCAACATTTATTAAAATAAAAAATAAATAAATTATATAAATAAATAATATTATAATATTATATATATATTTACCCCTTTTGTGATGTGTGAATTATTAAGAATGAAACAATTAATGTGTTTTTAATTTGGGGGGAAAAACTAAAATAACAGCTCTACTGAGATTGTCTCAGATTCATATCTTTATATTATGTGAAAACAAAAACTGCATGCCATAGTGTGAGCTGTAAAAAAATAACAGTTTTCTAGACATATGATTTGTTTTACAGAAATAACAAGTTAAGGAATCATATATATGGTCTCGTTGGCACAACTCTCACAGCAGTGCAGGGCTCTTTTTTCCTCCTTCTCCCTGTCTTCTAGCTGGTGTGTAATGGTTTCAGTCCTCTATCTCTGTGTGCTTTATCACTGTGGAGACCCAGCCTTGGCTGGACACCTTCATTCTGCAGCAGTGCTCGGCAATTATCCTTCAGCCACAGTAGCAAATGCCATGCAGAAGGGCGAGACAGCCGACTCACTGTGACATATGAGGTGCGGCGCTATCTCCCCGCTCTGCCTTAAGTTGAAAGGGGGTCTTATTATCAATTACAGCACATTATGCTGCATTAGCAACCGCATATCACCAGGACACGCTTTAGAAGACCATTCTTCCGAAGAAAAGCGCATGTTTTTGTGCACTGGGTCTATTTTGAACCCTGCTTGATGTACATCTACATCAATGTTTTCAAATGGCTGAGTTGATAGAGAGAATCATTTAATTGGCTGTACGGAAGACCGTTTTGTTTGTGGCATTAACAGGACTCCTCTAGTCCTCATTATTTTACTAGTGCTACTAAAAAAATATATATATATATGGTGAGGATTTCATCTTGCTTTGTTTGAAGGGATTATATTCTGTTTTTACTTGTGTAGCGATGTATTTTATTTTCCTTTGTTATATTTGAATCCCCAGTTTTCTGACCTTGTGAACATACTAGTTTTGGTGGGTAAATATCATAATCATACATGTGGTGTTGGATTTTTAAGCTTCCTTAGCTTATTTTCTTTATGATTTTGAGTAAAATAATCATAATAATGAAGCCTAAACAGTTAAACTGCCCGCTGTTCAGCATTTTTGTGTATTTAAACCCTTTCCAACAATTACTGTATGATTTTGAAATTTCATATTTTCACACTGAGGATAACTGAGGTACTCATAAGCAACTATTACAGAAGGTTCTACACTGAAGAAAATTTACTTAATTTTTATTTTTAAATTGTTTTTGCACACACATTTTTAAAGTAAAATTTAAGTATGGAATTAAGTAAAATCTACTTAACTAATATAAGTAAAATAATTAAAGGAAATAAATACATTTAATGTGCAGTTAAAGTTTGATAACAAAAGCAGCCATAAAACTGTGCAAATACATCTCGAAAACAGAAAAATAAATAAATAAACTATTCTATTATTCCAAGTGTGGGAACAATGGGATCATGACTTTGATATTTACTTAAACAATCTTTGTAAAAATAACAAACAATTCCAAGTAAATTATACTTATAAGTTAAATTTTAAAATTCTACAAGCTTAAATTGAACACTAATATTGAATTAACTTTTTTTTTTAATTCTTGCCTGAACTCAATTATTTAATGTAGAAATAACATTTGTTTTTCTGTAATATTTACTATTATTTACAAAATCATTTTTATCAGTGTAATGCTCACTAATGCTTCAGAAGGAAAATTAAGAGCCAGGGGTGTGAACTTTTAGTACTGTCCTACAGAAAATACTTACATGTTTCCCAGAAGACAAAATGAGTTACATTTACCCTGATCTTCAAATTACATTTACTCCTAATGCATTGTGTTTTCTTCTGGAGCATCAGTGAGCATTTGAACCTTTTGTAATAGTTGCCCCTTAGTTGTCTTGAGTGTGAAAAGATGGATCTCAAAATCAAGCAGACATTGTTGGAAAGGGTTCAAATACACAAAAATGCTAAAAATAGGACAATACAGACAAATAAAGACTCATGAACAACTATCACAAAAAAAAAAAAAAAAAAAAAAACACACCTGTGGATCATTCAGGTAACAACACAGTATTAAGAATCCCTATTTTGGTAAAATAATTAGCATTATGCAGATTCTGCAAGGTATATGTAAACTTTTGACTTTCTTTAAAAATGTAAAAAGACAATACTTTTGCTTTATATGCATAAGGCCCAGCACCATTCCATCAGGTGGTTTGTGAATAAGATCCTGAAATACCATGAACTCTAATGTGGCATAACTGTTTAGTAAACTTGTTTTTGCTACTGCTCCTTTAAGACCTTATACCTCCAACCTCATCGTCTGCAAACAAGGGCAAAGTGTACTTACACTTGTGTCACATATGTTGTGTTCCACATCAAACTTTCATAGAGAAATAATTAAGATAAATGATGCATGTAATAAGTATTAAATAGTGGTGAAATATGCAACCTCTAAAGCGAGAGAGTGACCATGCTGTCTGCATCCTTTCTCCCCAGTGGACAGGGACCATCTGGCCACGGCCATTATCACTGACCCTGATGTCAAGCTCCTTAGCAGGGGGAAGAGGGCTCAAACATCCCTGGATCTGGCCCCAAGCACCTGACTGCATCGCTACAACCTTGCAGAAGTGAGAGGGGACAAATTACAAAGTCACTCATATGATAACAGTATGGCTAACCAGGCGGCTTTGCTTTATTAAAACGGATCAGACTTTGTTATTTACTGAACGTTTTGAAAGGCAAAGCTTGCTCAAAGTCAATAAAGGTTATGAATTAACAACCATTCTTCTTTGTACAAAAATGTCGTGATGTTTGGTTCAGCTAAAAGATCTAGAATGGTTGCTTTTATTATGGACAGTGTGCATAAAATATGCAATATAAGAATTTGAATGCATGTCAGTCAACATTCAACATTCACCACAAATTTTAAGCATGGTTCACAACCAAAGCACACATTATATGCCTCAAACTAAATTCAAAATCTGGGTTTACAAGAGACAACAAAAACAGCACAAGTTTCTAGATGCAATAACTGTGAAAGGGTAACTTGTTTTCAAGAATTGCAATCACTGTTCTGTTGAAATATGAAATGATCTCATAATCTGACAACAGACTTAACTTAAGCGTGGTACAATGTTGGCAGCAAACCACATATTTTCTGTACTTGTCTGTAATGTAATTTGTGCACTATATTGTCTTGCTTTTGTAGGAAAACATCAAAGAACACTGCAAATGCAAACGCTTTGAGAACACTCCAAAAATCAGGCTGATGTCTTTTTCAGGCATTTGATGGCTTCATAATTCCGAAAAGCCAGGCATGTAAAGACTATCTCTATCTAGATGCGGTAATTGAATGAATAGCCAGCCACAGACGAATTTAAAAATATACCATATATATTCATACTGTCAGGCAGCATTGTGTTAATGAAATTTTGAAGTGCTGAATGTTATTGCAGTGATAGAAAATAGAATCAGATTAGCCTGTTCTTCAGCATACAGTATTTTCTGTCTGAAAAAAAAGATAGTGCTGTGATTTCAGATGTTTTGCTGTGGTTCTGCCAGGATTACCAATGAATTAAACAACTGCACAGCCTCCCTCTGAAAGCCCTCCTTCAAAGACATGCCAGCCAATCAAATCTCAGTAAACTCCAACAATCACAATAATTGTCTGACAGTCGATTATGGCTGAAAATAATTGTGATTCACCCCTCAGATGTTTACAGTAACGTACAATGAAAATACACAATGTCTGAAAACAATCATTAAAACTATAGCCACAAGACATTTGCATTTCCATAATGTCCAATGCAATTTACTAGGAGCAGCGCACATTTGCGTAGGGTTGTAACAGAGATGCAAATTAGGTTAAAACATGTTTTTGTAGTGTTAAATAATGAGACAAATATTGATTACTTAGTAAATAACCTTGCATGATTTATTTAAATACTCTCCTACATGTTGCATCTGAAGGGAAACTCCAAATGCAAATGCAATAAGGTCAGACACACCTTACATTAGTATTTTAACACTAAAAGTGGGTTTGGACTTGCGCTTGTTAGTAAATCTCTCCCTACATGTTGAGAGGTGACATGATTACTTACTAACCTTATCTAAAGTTAGCAATCTGCATACTTGCATTAAACAGCACAGATAAAATTCCAAAAAATCAACTGTTTACATAAAGAAATCTTCACTATGGTAATTATGTGAATAGTATATACACATATATACACAACTTCATCTTAATTTGTTTTACGAAAATGAACAAAGGTCTTACGGGTTTGCAACAACATGACAGTGAGTAATTAATGGCAGAATTTAGATTTTTGGGTGAACTATTCCTTTAATTAGAAGTTTATCCACCTAGTCCACTCCAAACGCAATATTGTGATGGTGATATTTTGATTAGTAATTAACGTTACGACACCAGCATCAAATCCTCGCTAATCATAACCCTAATGAAACAACCACTTTGACCATTTCAAAACCCAAAAGCCTCTGAGCCTCTCTCTTGATATGTTGTGACAGACAAAGCCACTGAGAACACTTGAGAATGAAAACTCCAGGTCATTGTGTAAATGTTATTGTGTTCAGAGGTGGAATGAATTACTCTGAAAGCTCCTATTGTTCTGTGCGTCTCCTTGCGGGCTTTTCTAATGGGAGCACCTAACAACCGAATAAACCCGGAGTCTTGCAAAGTAATTGCAATGTTTAGCTTCGCCGAATGTGTTTCTCTACATGTCCTACAGTTGAAATCTCTGATCGCAATCCCACTTTTACTCTCTTTGAAAGAGACAGGTGTGAGTTTGTTAAGGTATCTCAGGCGTTGATATTGATGCAAGAATAGGAGGAATGCTTTGACATTTGGTCCGTTGCCCTGGCTTATGTGTAAGGTACTAATTAGCAGAGAAAACACTGTCAAACTGCCATATGGTAGCAGAGAAGTAGCAGCTTGCCAAGTACAGCTACAGTCCCGAACATTTGCGACCGCAAACGTTTGTCAAGACAGCTTGTGTCAGGTATTATATGTAAATGTAGGCTAAATTAATCAGTGCGCTAATGTTTTTCTTTTTTTTTTCATCTTGGTTTCTCTTGTGCATGTCCCCAAGGTCATCGTTGAACACTTCTAGTCCTTTCACCCTTGTTCATTTTTCTGCTTGGTTAGCTGGTATTATCTGACTCATCCGAGTATTATAAAGCTCTCCGCCACTTTCCATGTTACTACATTGATCCTCAAGTGGAGACGGCGGTAAATGTAAATTAACAAGCCAGAAAACAAACACAAGCATGAACGTGACACTTAAGATGAGACACTGTCGTTATAACGAAGGGGTATACAGTACAATTAAGAGGTTAAGTAGCAACACACACTTGCAGAACTGAAGATATAGGGAACAAACTGTTTCATTGCGCTAATAGGACTTCAGGGGAGAGGAGGGATCTTGATGTTCCATGATGCTCATTAAAACTACAGCAAAAAAGCCGCTCTGCTTAGATGTCCTCATCATAATCTCAAGAGATTGAGGATTTGAGGTTCTCTAAGAGAGTTCTCGCTCAGTGTTTAGGGCTGTTTGTCCCATTAGTGGTATTTCCCGTCACGGGGGAATCAATTGGTCGAGCTGTTCTGTCGG
>NC_133372.1:6888676-6907410 GCF_049309525.1 Garra rufa | reverse complement strand
ACTTTGATCTTTATGGAGTCTTTGAAATATGCTGCTCAATGCTAATAGGTCAGGGTGGTAAAAAAAAATCTAATCTTTTTGGATCTTCTATGTAATTTTGTATACAATATGTGACTCTAATTTACTCTAAAGACCAGTGATTTTCAAGAATTGAATATTTGTTTGTTTACTGTCAGAGGGAGAAAAATACAATGTCTGAACACATTGTTGATGATGAGTTGCATGAAAACAGAAAAAGAAGTTTTGGGGCAAAAGCGATAAATTACATTCCCAGACACCGGCGGTTGACGTGCATCTCCGGAGGTGCTCTCCAACCCCAGAACCCATAAATCTAGGCCGTAAAAGAGATAATCAGATGGGACAGAGGTGCTCATATTGGTGCAGGGGGAAAAATTTGATTGAGGTGCATTTGAAGGACACTTTGCATGTAGTTTGAGAGAAAAGGAGGACACCGGACCAAGGAGCAGTATATTGCCTGACCTTTGCCTGCCGTGTGCAATGTCCCCGTGATAAAAATTTACAGTTTTCCTGGCAATAAGGTGTGTAACTCAGCAGTAATAAAGGTCAGGGACTGCTTCCTCCGAGAGAAGTGCCACAGGTCGGCTCTGCAATACTGATGAAATGACCTGTGTGTTGCAGCGCCTGTGAGCTGACTGTATCTGTTAAGCTTGCTGAGGTGTGTCTTTATCCAATAGGCTTAGAAAAGACAAACATAGACATGAGCAGATAACACAATCTGGCAGAATTTGGTTTGGAGGAAAGATTTGTGTCGCTGGCTTCATAAAGGCTGAATGTACTTGGAATCTCATTCGCTCTCTCTGCATATTTACACTTGAAGTTGGTAATCATTTACATTGTGTTCTGTTTACACAAAGTTGGCTAATGGTTTCAGAAATCTTTGAATATACAGTAATGCCAAGGTCATATGGACTTTGTGAGCTTTTTAGACTTTATTCATCAGGATTTGACAAGAGTCATTTTGAAAAGAATGATAATAAATATTAAGATAGTGAATATTATGAAGACAGATTATTTTATTTTATTTTAATATTATTTATTTATTTATTTTTTTATTTATTTTTTTTTGAAAATGTAAGACAAAATTCTGCACTATAAGACCAGGAAGTTCAAGAAAGTAAATAGGCATTTTTGGATTCATGAGAAACAATATTAAAATAATAAAACAGTACTATATATGTATACAGTCAAGCCCGAAATTATTCATACCCCTGGCAAATTCTGACTTAAAGTTACTTTTATTCAACCAGCAAGTTTTTTTCTTTTTTTACCGGAAATGACACAGGCTTCTCCCAAAAGATAATAAGACGATGTACAAGAGGCTGTGGAAAAAATATTTATTGAACAAAAAGTGACATGTCCAAAATTATTCATACCCTTTGCAAACTGTCACAGTCTATGGGAAAACCCAAAGTTCTATACCATTCCAAATAGTCCAAGCTGTTCCTAATTACCCTGATTCATTGGGAACAGCTGTTTTAATCAACTCAACAGGTGGAAAAAAAGAAGCTCTCTGCTGTTGGTTTGTGGACAGTCAAGGCTAAGACAAAGGAGATTACCGAGGACTTGCCGCTGCGCATTGTGGCTGCTCACAAGTCAGGAAAGGGCTATAAGACCATATCTAAATGTTTTGAAGTTCCAGTGGCTACAGTGCAAAGTATCCGCACTGTGAAAAATCTCAGAAGATGTGGTCGGAAGCCAAAAGTGACACCTGTGCTGGCCAGGAGGATAGTGAAAGAGGTAAAAAAAGATTCTAAAGATCACCACCAAGGCCATCCTGATGAATCTGGGCTCTGCTGGTGGCAACATCTCAAGGCAGACAGTCCAAAGGACACTGCACACCGCTGGGTTCCATGGACGCAGACACCAGGAGGACACCACTTCTCCAGATAAGGCAATGATGTAGTCTTCATTTGGTGTAAAAAAGGAAAAGCCTTCAACCCTAAGAACACCATCCCCACTGTCAAACATGGTGGTGGGAACCTAATGTTTTGGGGGTGTTTTTCAGCCGGTGGTCCAGGGAACCTAATCACAATAAATGGCACCATGAAAAGGGAGCAATACATCAAAATTCTTAACAACAACATCAGGGAGTCTGCAGAGAAACTTGGCCTTGGGCACCAGTGGACATTTCAGCATGACAACGACCCAAAACACAAAGCAAAAGTGTAGAAGAAATGGTCAGCAGACAAAAACATTAACATTTTGCAGTGGCCCAGCCAGACTCCTGACTTAAATCCAATTGAGAATCTGTGGAGGGAGCTAAAGATTAGGGTGATGGCAAGGGGACCCTCCAACCTGAAAGAGTTGGAGCTCATCGCTAAAGATGAATAGGCAAAAATACCAGTGGAGACATGCAAAAAGCTGCTCAGCAATTATAGGAAGTGGTTGATTACTGTAATAGCCAATAAAGGCTTTTCTATTGATTATTGAGAAGGGTATGAATAATTTTGGACATGACACTTTTTGTTCAAATGTAAACAAAAGATGAGTAATATTTTTTTTTTTTCCACAATGATGCCTCTTGTACATCATCTTATTATCTTTTTGGGAGAAGCCTGTGTCATTTCCGGTCAAAAAAAAAAAAAAAAACTTGCTTGTTGAATAAAAGTAACTTTAAGTTAGAATTTGCCAGAGGTGTGAATAATTTCGGGCTTGACTGTATGTATGGATTTATAGAGATTATTGTAAACTGAGGAAACAGACTGCGTTACAGCTGCGTGAATGCAGGGTAAACATGCTCCTATCTGCCTGTGTCTGTATCAGCCTCCTCTGCATTAGAAGCATGTTTGTTTTCCTCCCGCCTCCCACTCTCTCTTTGCGTCTTTCAGTCTCTCGTTTCGCTCGTAGCATCTCAGTTTTCCAATCTTGGCCGGTTGTTTTGGAAGAGAGCTGTGATGAATGTGGCTCGGGTCGGGTTGACCTCGGAGATAACCCCTGCTTTCTCGTGGCGAAAATTCATCAGCGCCTCATGCGGAGGCCCACGGGACCCGTGATTCAGCACTCAAGGTGAGTGTTTGTCATGAGGCTTTGGGAAGACAGGACAGGAAGAGAGGAGAAAACGAGAGCAGCTCATGCAGGTTTCATTCTGCGAAGTCCCTGCTGAGTCTTTCTGTCCCCTCCAGGGACAACAGAAATCTCCCATCTGGACTTTTTCTTCCTCGCTTTTCTGCTCTCCTACTTTTCTTTTCCTTTTTTATTCAATCTTTTATTTCTTTCTGCCTGTTTTCCCTCTTTCTCTTCAAGGCCATTGTGGTCTTAATGATGTCTTAAAACCCAGATTGTTGTGTAAAAGCTCTGCCGCTCACAGGGTCATCCAACATTTAACACACCTTCAGCTTTCACTGCACCATCTGTAATTAAATTCACTGCTAGCATGCTTGGCCAAAGGTGTGTGGACACCCCTTCTAATTAACGGGTTTTCTATTAATGCTACACCATAAAATGACATGCTAGAAGATTCTGTGCTTCCAGCCTTGTTGAAACAGCTTGATGGTACATTATATCTGTTTGGTCCACAAAATGAGGCTTATTAATGTTGTCTTACTAAGTCTAGTAGGGAAGAACTTCACTGGGCTTTTTGGACTGTAAAGTGCCATTTAAAACCTATAGATAGATAGATATTCCTGCTTTTAGGTCCTTTTTTTAGCATTTTTTATTTTTATTTTTTTACTTTTTCAGAATGACATGGACATTGTTTCTGAAAAACATGTACTGAAAATGCACTGAAAATCAATGGGATGCAAAAAAGCCCAAACAAAATCTTATTGAAAATTTGGAGCAAAACTTTTATAGATGCTGTTTTAGATTAAGACGTTTGAAAAATACATATTTCATATAAAATGTAGAAATGGTATTACAGATCGTAACTATTACTTAAACTTAATTTAGTACCATAAAATGCCCTTTTTTTCCTTTTAACTTTTTTTTTACTTTTAAATGTTAAATGTAACAAAATCTAAACTAAAATATTATACATTCATTTCACAGATTTTTGTTTTGTTTTTTTTTCTTCTCATTTTGAGCCAACAGCCTTTATTTTTAAGAGTATAAGTATGAACAATGATAGACCTCGTTCTGCATTCTGAGTATTTTTCCTGGCTTAAGAGTCAAAGGAAGGATTTAAATGGTCAGGAAAAATATGATTCATACTCTCCCCTAAAAATACAAATAAATGAATAAATGTTAAAAAAATATATATAAAATAAATTAAACTAAAATAAATACACTGCCTGCTCAAAAGTTTGGGATCAGTAAGACTCAGTAATGTTTTTTTTAAGTCTCTTAGGCTCATCAAGACTGCATTTATTTGATCAAACTACAGAAAAAAAAAAAAAAACAATAATACTGCAAAATGTTATTGCAATATATATAAAAAAATGGTTTGTATTTTAATATGCACTATTTGGAACCCATCAGGATTATTTGATAAATAAAAAATTTAAAAGAACAGTATTTATTAAAAATTACTTTTTTATCAATTTAACACATCTTTGCTAAATAAAAGTAATAATTTATTTTTTTTTAAATTACTGACCCCAAACTCTTGAACAAAAAAAAGTATCACAGGTTCCAAACATAAAAAATTTGGCAACACAACTGTTTCCAGCACTGATAATAAATCAGAGAACGATGTCAAATTTACCATCCCTTCCTCTAATAGATGCGACACTTGTTTCTTGTGAAAAGCGTCCATATAATGATTTCTCAAGGATCATGTGACACTGATTACTGGAGTAATGATGCTGAAAAATCCAGCTTTGATCACAGAAATAAATTAGATTTTTAATGTATATTAAAATAGAAGAATGTTATTTTACATCGTAATAATATTTCACAACATTAGATTTTTTTTTAAATAAATGCAGCCTTGATGAGCATTAGAAACTTATTTAAAATACATTGAAAATCTTACTGATCCCAAACTTTTGACTGGCAGTGTATATGGTCATTTTTAAGCAAGCAGCCTTTATTTTTAAGAGTATAAGAATGAACAATTGTAGACCTTAATAGAGCATTTTGAGTATTTTTTTCCTGGCCTAAGAGTCAAAGGAAGGATATAAATGGTTATGAAAAATATGATTCATACTGGGGTCACCCACACAAGTGTCACCGCGCAACATGTCACATCGTATGCACTACCGCCAGACGCCGTTTCTAATGAATACAGCCCCCTTAAGGCATAATCCATCACAACAACCTGATATAGAATAAATGCTAATAACTAAGTGGTCAGCAGAACTAGGTCAATTGGTGTAATCTTACCAGCATATGCTTACGATTTTATCTCCACTAATATATTTCACACTGAATACCCACAATTCCACACTATTCCATCAGCCTGAGACTGTACAGTCTATGAATTAGCCAAGGATAGAGAATGTAGCTTAATGTCTTTCCGGCATCAAAAGACAGAGCGAAAAAAAATATATATTCCCCAATATATTTCATTATTCCATCTCTTTCTCGCTGGCTGAAATGAAATTGTCCTCGTCTAAATCAGATTGGGAGATTTGGATAAAGGTTGCTCAATTGCAGCAACAACCAAAGCCGGCAGAGAGGAGTAATATATCCTGATTGAAGTGCATTGTTGCATCAGCCGTAGCGGTTTGTGACGGAAATGGCATTATTCGGCTGCTCATCATATTGGGGGATCTATGAAGGCTTATCGGAGAGGCGAACAGCGTGTATGCAAATGGTCGTCTCCAGTGGAATGGCATTGGAGCTGATTAAAATAATTCAAACAAGTACATTTGGGAGCTGTGCCAGGCAGACGTTATGAGCGACAGGGCCTGTTGCTCTCACAAAGGACCAGAGTCCCCGAGTCCTGTTTGTTACACCAAGGTCTCATATGAGACATCAAGTGCACTTAGATGTGTCTCTGGGATGAGAAGACATTTATTCAACGAGCGCATAAACAAGGTCTCGGGGAGTGGAATGTATTCAAGAGTAGCACCATTGTGTTAACTCGGGAAAAGTGGGCAATTATACTCATCAAAATGTTCAACAAGATGTGTTCATCTTTATTTATGAATATAAACAGGTGCATTCTGTTGGGAACAAAAAAAATGTTTCTTGAGGGAAGATGTAACAAGGCTAATAATGTCTCAAAGTTGACGTATCCCTTTAATATGTCATAATTAATGCAATAATTCATGCAAAGTCTTTATTTTTCAATTCTTCTTCTTTTAATATGTCCGTTCCTCTCTGTGTGGCTTTCTCTTACACTCTTGATATTCTTTTTAATTTTTATTAAGTGTTATTAAGTGTTTATACAAGTGTTTCTTGTGCGTTGTGGGAGGTACATGCGCAGGATGAAAGGTAAATGGGAAAGTCAATGTTTTTTTGTTTTTTTTGTTCTGTTTTTTCCTCCAGAATCCATTTCTCCAAAAGCAAAGAAAAATAATGAACACTTCCCTTCTGGATTTACACATTTGTTTATATTTCCCCCTCTTATATCCTTGACTCAGAAAGCACAGAAGATATATACAGACAGAAAGACAGATGAATGGATGGATGGTTGGACAGATGGACAGATGGATGGATGGATGGATGGATGGATGGATGGATGAATGAATGAATGAATGAATGGATGGATGGATGGATGGATGGATGGATGGATGGATGGACAGACAGATGGATGGATGGATGGATGGATGGATGGATGGATGGATGAACAGACAGATAGATTGATGGATGAATGGATGGATGGACAGATGGATCGGTGAATGGATGGATGGATGGGTGGATGGACGGACAGATAGATGGATGGATGAATGAATGAATGAATGAATGAATGAATGAATGAATGAATGAATGAATGGATGGATGGATGGATGGATGGATGGATGGATGGATGGAGGAATGGATAGATGGATGGATGGACAGACTGACAAATAAATTTATAGATAGATAAATGGACAGACAGACAGACGGACAGACGGACTAATGAATAGATAGATAGTAAGATAGGTAGATGGCTGGTAGATGGATGGATGGACAGACGTATAGATAGACAGACAGATAGATAGGGTTGGGGTCTGTGAAAAGCACTTCCTTTATTCAGTCCTAACTGTGGCGTGTCTGGTATAAGCACGCTGACTGCATGCAGTGTATTGTAGTAACTTCAGTGGTTCACACGCGGTACTGCGAGCATCATGGAGTGACAGCAGGGACACAGTGTGGTATGGATCAGCAGCTCTGAGCACTGCTGCGCACTCTACCTTTGATAGCAGCTTCGCCCGTGCTGTTTCCCCTCTCTTACCGAAGACATTGTGAAGGTAAAAAGCGGAAGGGAAGCTGTCCACTGTATATCTCTTTGTTATTGTGCCACATGAAGTTATGTTTACTCAGTGAATGTCACAAACATGCGGGACGTGCTGAACCTCTGGTAACCCGGCACTTCAGAACAACAGCCTAGGAGTGAACAAATCAAAGATCTAGCACTGTTTCCTAGTGCTGAAAGCACTAGAAACATTTTGGGGAAAAACATGTAGTTTAAAATCACAATGATTTTTCTATTACTTTTTGAATATGATAGAGACAATGGCTTCCAAACACTTGTTTGACGATTGTCTTTGCTCAAATCAGTTGTCTGCTTATATGGATATTCACCGCCTCAAATGACAAGAATTTAAATGGAGAATTTTTTCCTCATTAGCTTTGCTCCATTGCATCGGAATAGATGTCATTCCACCTGGTTCAACCGCGCTTTTGATGGATGGGCTTGTGCGATAAAGAATTAGTTTTAGGGCACCTTAGAGCATTTACACAAAGCCAGGATAAGAAAATATCATTTATATCTTCTCGTAGGGGGAGGAGAGTCAGTAAATTTGACAGGTGAAGCGTGTCAATTTACCTTGATTATACGCCCACTTCAATTCGCAGGTGAACTTGAAATTTGTCTTTTTTCGCCGTTCATGTGAAGAAGGAGGAACCGTGGGGCTGAAGATTGTGTTTTTGTGCGGCTGTGACAATACGACGTTAAAAAAAGCTATCCTGCTGTCATCTGGGAGAATACATGACAGCCAGGCCTTAATACGTTTAGCTGATATTAAATTATTCAAGAAGCACTGTCAACACTTCCAACCTGCTTTTCACCCACTATCCACAGATGTATGTATGGAACCTCCTTACCCAGTCTTGGATGCCTAGTCCCTTGATAAAGGGCTTTGTATTGGGAGCTTTGAATTCCCTTTTAACTGACTTTTCCAGACGTCCGTGGTTTTTTTTTTTTTTGTCAAGACATTTTTGGATATCATAGAATTAACAGAAATCACGCACATTATTATTCGAGTTGTAGTTATGTGGTAAAAGTATCACTCAAATTTCAAAGCAATAGTTTGGGGTTGTCAGAGACTCTGTATTATATATTTTTTTAAATAATAATGGAATATTAGTAGTGATGGGAAGTTTGATTTGTTTATATGAAGCATCTATGTCAATTTTATTTGAAAAGTGCTTTTCATGATACACTTAAAACATCTTTACAGAAAATGATGTTTATGTTCATAACATCTTAAAGGCACAATATGCAGTTTTCACTGCTAGAGGGCCCGTATTCAAACAAAGAATCAAAGGCATTGTTTGATGACAATGATATCTTTCTTTGAAATATTTGAGATAATTTAAGGACACAAGTCAGCAAAATATATAATACTGTTCTAATGGTTTTTGGATATTTTAAACCATTTAGCATATTTTTCCTTTAATATGTTTATGCCTTCTAACTATATGTAGCAGAAGAGTGCTGGTCAATAATATAGTTCACATTTTGCATTGTTATAAACAATCAAGCTGTTTAGATTTGTTACAGTATGGTCTATATTGCTTCACATATGTATGCTGTATATATGCGAATAAAGTTATATATATATGGATATACTTATACATCCAACTTTATATAGCTTTGCAAAAAATGTTCTTTAGAAAAACATTATTGCCAATTTGCTGAAATAAGAACTTGTAGCATCAAAACTACAATATACCAGTAATATTACCTGCAAGAATTCTCTACACTCTGAATTCTTTACAATAAAGGTGCTTTAATAGGTTCTTCACAGCAATGCCATAGAAGAACCATTTTTGGTTCCACACAGAACCATTCAGTCAAAGGTGCTTTAAAGAACCATCTCATTATTACCTTTTTATTATCTGAAGAAACTTATTTTTCCACAAAGAACCTTTTGTTACACAGAAAGGTTCTTCAGATGTTAAAGGTTCTTTATGGAACCATTTAGGCAAAAAAGGTTCTTCTATGGCAATGTGAAGAACCTTTATTTTTAAGAATGTAGGCAGCTTACAGACCGTTTTCAACATGCTGTGTGCCTCTGTTCAACATACAGTACAAATAGTGGCACTACAGAAATAATGTGTTTGAATTGGTTTTGTGATTGATTCAGTGACTCATTCACAAAAATCGCATGTTTTGAAAAGGCAGTTGAGTGAATTATTCAAAGACACTTGTCACTTGTTTTGCTGTTAAATAAATCAATGGTTTGAAGAATCGGTTGAGCAAATGAGTGAAATTACCTCTCATAAACAAAGTCATTTGTTGCCAACTATTTGTGTAATAATATAACCTCTACAGGAAAATATCTTAAAGGCGATGAAGGTTTGCTCTTTTCAGTTTTTCTTTGGCACAACAAAAGTTAACCAACCCCTAAAAATGTTAGAAATATCAACATTGATTAGGTTTGGACAACTTAATTATTAAGTTTGTTAAACCAAGGCAGAATGAAACCTGTGCCAACCAACTCTGATCTCCCATACTATCTAATGCTAATGATATCATGCATTCTAATGTAAAGCCTTGACGGAGTAGTCAAATTCTCATTAACACAACGCTCCACTTGGAAGGAGAGAAAAGACGAGCATCATAGAGGATGAGCATCTGCTAAGGTGCTTTAGAGTGTCAACATCCACAACACAGAGTGACAGTAGAAAAAGCATGCAGATCTATTATTTATGAGAAGGCTTTTTTTCTTATTAACCTTCACTAATGTCTTACAGAAATAGATGATAGAAACTAGTACACTGTTACACTAAATATAATTGTGACTGCAGAGATATAAGCTTGCAACTCTGAGAAGAAAACTCAGAATTGAAAGAAAAAAAGTCTGCATGAAGATATAAACAATACTCTTTGTGTGTGTGTGTGTGTGTGTGTGTGTGTGTGTGTGTGTGTGTGTGTGTGTGTGTGTGTGTGTGTGTGTGTGTGTGTGTGTGTGTGTGTGTGTGTGTGTGTGTTTTTAAGTTATGGTTCTTTACAAAATTTTGAGTTGAACATAACATGCGGTTCAGTAGGCAAGTAATGAGAGCCCATTTATTGTCTGATTGATTTAGTTCGTGATTCAGGCCATTGACTCCCGTGATTGATTCAGTGATCATTAAAAATTAAACATCAAGTTTTAGCCTGAGCGGTATGACTCAATGTGTCAAGGCATCGTAGTAGCACCAGAACTTCAATGTGCAAGGTAATTATTGCTTTTATCCAGAGATGAAATAAAAACACATTGAATCCGCAAGGCTACTGAAGTTCTGCGAGGTTGAGGTCTGGATGTGAGGTGTTCACATGTGTCTTCCAAAGCGTTAATATGTGCATTATGGCACTTTGCTATCACTCGACCTTGTCACCTCCAGGAAAATGACTCTCATATGGCTTTCTAATGATGCTGTGCGTTAGCCATAAAATGGCAATAACTAATACATTATTCAGGCTGAAATTACGTCTAGGTAATCGTTTGAACTTAGCAATTACCGAGAGAGTGTGTCAGCTCCTCTATAGTGATTACTGCAGAAATCATTTCATGAGTGAATCCAAGACTTCATCATTCAAACAGTTCTGCAAGTTCAACTCTTTCAGTCACAGGAAAAGGCTTATGAGACACTATCAACAAATAGTTATGCTCTTACACTATTGTAAATGATTGGCAGCTCTATTCTGTGAAATAATACGATCTTCCCAGTGAGATATTAAGTTCAGAAACTTATAACTTCTGATTGATTCTTGAGACATGGGGCAAAATATGTCCCACATGTTTTTTTTTCCTGCTATAGCTTTTAAATCCTATATGACATTTATATTTGCATTCATTTATTTACTCTTTTATTCAAAGTGAGGAATTATGATGTTCCTCAAGTCACAGTTTGTCATGAGAGTCAACAACATTTGCAGTATTCAATCTTAAGATAGGCTACACCGTAAAAAAAAAAAATTGTTGAGTCAAGTTAAAATAATTTGTTACCCGGCTGCCTTAAAATTTTAAGTTCAGTCAACTTGAAATGTTAAGTTGTACTAAGTGACAACTTAGATATTTGAGTTGATCCAACTTAAAATTTTAATACAACTGTATATCAAATTATTTTAACTTGACTCAACAAATCGTTTTTACAGTGTAGATCAGTACAAGCTAAAGAAGAAAAAGTGGAAACTATTATATTAAACAGGAGCTATATAAAACATTGGAAATCATTTCTGAAGGATATGACAGAATGATGATGCTGACAATTCATCGTTGCATCACAAGAACACATTTCATTTTAAAATATTTTAAATTTGAAACCAATTGTAATACTATTTCACAATATTACTGTTTCTACTGTATTTTGAGTACATAAATGCAGCCTTGGTGAGTGTGAGAGACAATAAAACATTTAAAAATCGTAATGTTTCCAAAATTTTAACAAGTTCATTTTCTACAATGTCTATTCATACACTAATTTCATGAAGGCCAGAGATGATCTGGAGAGTTTTATATTTTTACTAATCGTTCTTGTATTGTTCTGTGTTATGATCACTGTATTTACAGTACATCAGGCAACTGCCAAGTTTTCTTAATTAAAGTAAATACTAGATATTTTAATATATATCTTTTTTTGGCATTATTTTTGTGTTTGACAATATTACTTTAGGCTATATTTAAGTGTTAATACCTTGTCACGTTAAATAAAAACACATTTTGTGACCAAATGAAAGAAGTTATACAGCACGCTAGTTTATTAAGTACGATTAAAAACTTTTATTTTGTCAGTTTTGTATCCTGTTTTGTCTCATGTCTCAAGAATCAGTGTGCTCTCAGTGATACACTGCGGTTTGTAAACTGATCCATGCGTTCGCCCCTCTGGGTATCTGTCTGCAGAGCTCTAAAGACAACACTTCATGAAAGCTCATTTGAGCCTGTCTCTCTCTTTTCCCACATAGCGCTGTCAGAAGACATCACGTCAACACCATTGTGACTGCGCTATCACTGATGGTTGAGGTAATTAACCCTGGAATTAAAACTGTCAGATCAAAGAGGAGACAACTGCCTCCCTTTCCAATCCCGCGCTCTCCATTTTTGTTTTAGCAACTTAACTTCTCTTGAGATGATTTGATGCAAAAACATAATTTTTTTATGGAACAAATTTCGTAGACACAGGGAAAATTAAACTGGCATCAACTCCTCCAGCAGTGACAGAAAATAAGCCATAGTATCATAATTATGTTGCACTGATAAAACAAACATACTGTTATTGTACAGAATGGCTTGAGATTAAATCAACTCCCCAATTTCAGGCCAAAATAAAGTCTTTAAAGGGGTTTCATATGATTCTTTAGGGTCTTAATGAAAAGTCTATAATATACTTTGGTTAAAAATTCTCAGTACTAGTGTTAAAAAAAACACCCTTTTACCTTGTCAAAATCAGCTCTGCAAAATATCAGCTCATTTTATTGCATGGGCCCTTTAAATGCAAATGAGCTCTGCTCGCCCCGCCCCCTCTGCTGTGGGATTAGGAGCTGTAATGTTTACTTTAGCCGCATTTAGCCATGTTTAGCTGCATTTAGCTGCGTTTATCGGCGAAACTTGGCAACAAGCACATTATTAAGAAAGGCAATTTGCAAAGATGCATAAAAAACCCTTACTCACTTCTGCTGTGGGTGAAGCTGCATCACGAATGATTCACACGAACATAGACCTATATGTAGATCGGGATCTGCACTTTCCTTTTAAAAACGAAGGTAAGACGCTCATGTCAATCAACTGTATTTCGTCACACTGACAAGAAGCTGAGAACGACCTGATTTTAAAAAGGGGATATTACTTTTAAAGATTAAACAAAGGTAGGGTGGTTGTGTACACAAACTGCAAACACACATTAATGTTCAAACAACATGTAAAAGTTAGTTTTGCATCCGATGACCCCTTTAAGTTACATCTTCCAAACTAGGCACAGTTCTGACTTGGTGCACTTAATTGTTTCTAACTGGTCAGACAACTGTTTTCTCATAATGCACAGTAATCCCATTCATCTTTATAATCTAAATAGATTTTGAAGAGCACACAATGCATAGACAACCCTCAAACTTATAAATCCAAAAGTATGCAAAATATGCTGCTGGGGTGCGAAATCAATAAATAGGTGCTCTTTGGTTATGGGATTATTTTATGTCCTCAAAAAACTCATCAAACCAAGGCACTCAAAAATCTCTGCCTTTAATTGAAAATTGATTATTTACAATAATGCGTTACTTACACACTATGGTGCTGTTTAAATACTGTGCAGTTGCTTTGACACAATCTGTATTGTTAAAAGCGCTATATAAATAAAGGTGACTTGACTTGACTTGACTTGAAAAAAATATAAAAAGCCTTATGCCTTTAACATTATAAACAGCAAACGTGCACCAATGCATTGCGGCTAACTTGCCTTCATCAGGGTGTTCTTAATGTTAAAGCCATGTGAATAAAGACTTTTTATATTTTTTCACAAGATTTTCGAGTGCCTTGATTTGAATAAGTTTTATGAGGACCCTCAAACTTAACAGTTTTTAAACCTTCAGACAAGACATTGTCAAGCTACATCAAATGTTGACATTGTTTAGTAATTACAACTTTCTATCTTCTCTTCTATAGGATTATCGAAAGCTTCATGCCAACCACTGAAAGTTTTCATGACTCCTAAGAAGTAAATGACCAAGTTTAACCTGATCTCTGGTCATCAGGTGTGATTCCGACTTTTTGGAACACCAATTAGTGTCAGTCAGTCACAAAGCATTGGCTTCTTTACGAAGCAGTGAGTTTCTTTTCTCTGCCCCTCTCTGGTTCATAATGAAGCTTCTAGAAGAAGTGAGCAGCTCTCTCAGCAACATCATCTGTCATTACCAAATGTGTGGCTTCAGCAGGGAGAGCCCAGTTATAGGTCAAGTGCTGCCGACCCGCACAAATGGCTCTCTTCCATATTGTATTATCATAGGAGCTTGAGAGGACGCGGGTTATTTTAGTTGAGAGTGCCGTGCCACCGAATGCAGTCCTGAGAGCGGATAGAAAAGCAAATAAACAAGGTCAGGAGTCAGTGGCATTGTGGCAGATGAGATTTTTGGAAGCCAGATGTCATATTTTTGCCTGTAAGTATTGCGAATTTGAACTCTTATTCCCTAGTATGTGCTGTGACTTCATATGATATATAACTATGACAAGCTTTCCTTTTGTGTAGAATCTTCATCACCACAAAACCAGGGTAGGTTGAATTTATTTGTGTGACTTCTATGCAATGTCAGCAAAGCTGTGTCCTCTCAACCCTTAGCTACTTAAACCTTAAGCCTTAATAGCCAAAAATACATTCTATGTGTCAAAATAATCGATTTTTCTTTTATGGCAAAAATCATTAGAATATTAAGTAAAGATCACGTTCCATGAAGATATTTTGTACATTTTGTACCATAATTATATATCAACACCTAATTGCTGATAAGTAATATGCATTGCTAAGAACTTCATCTGAATAACTTTCTCAATTTTCTCAATATTTAGATTTTTTTGCACCTTCAGACTCCAGATTTTCAAATAGTTGTATCTAGCCAAATATTGTCTTAGCCTAACAAACCATACATCAATAGAAAGCTTATTTATTAAGCTTACTATGTATAAATCTCAATTTAAAAAAAATAAAAAATACCCTTATGACTGGTTTTATGGTCAAGGGTTACATATTATTGCAAATTAATACTATTACATGTCCAAAAATTCTAAAAGATTCCAATACACTCTAAAAAAAGTTGTTTATTTATTTATTTATTTAATTATTTATTTATTTATGTTTTTAACCCATATGCTGGGTTCAGTCTGTTGGATAATTTTATTGGGTTGTTTTAATTATTGATATTAATTTATTGTTAACAACAACAATAATTTAATATGAATTTAATAACAATAGTTTATCATTTGTATTATTTTTATATATGCATTATATTTTTTTACATTGTATTAATTTAATGTAATAACAATAATACATTTTATTTTAATAGAAAAAAAATATATATATGAACTATTTTTGAGTGTGAAAATGGTGGAAACTACAACATTATGAAAGCACATTGCATCTTTCTCTTTTTACTGCCATTCAAAAGAAGACATGTAAAATCTTTTCTTGCAAGCAACATTTAAACTGCAAATATTTCGTTATAGGTCTTTGCACGGTGTTTTTAGTAGAAAAGCTTGTATTAGACTCTAAGTAACCTAATAATATATGGAACTATTTTGCATTCTTGTAGTGTATTTATCCATTCTGCATCCATTCTGCATCATGCTGTAAAAGCTGCTTTGTTGCCATGAAAACATGCAGAAAGGTAAACTCTTCAAGTAAAACATCTCATGCAAGAATGTTAAGCTTTCCACACCAACTCCAGAAACAACACGGCACTCTGTTCAAACTATTCAGCAAGCTAGCAGAAAGTACAAGGGCCCGCCGCATCTCTCCCACAGCAGAGACTCGGCTGTGGCTTCATTTTCTCTCATTTCAGCCCGAGGCCTCTGCATCCAGATCAATATTGTCCATTGCACCGTGGTCCGGCTAAGACTTCCCCCTCCTCCCCGCAGCGCCTGTGCCGTGCACACTTCATCCCCTGTCTGTCACCAGCTAATCTCCTGGTTTTGTTTTTCTTGGGTCCGTCGAATAGCCGTGCCGTGATCTGCCGGCGTATCTCAGCCCTACGCTACTGAATCTATCAACCTTTAAAAGTTAACAAGTTGTCTAGGGAAATGCCATTTGTTACCGGTCCAATAGGAAATGTCAGTGTCTAATAAAACGGTGACGGTTGATACACATGTCAATAGTGGCAGAGGCTGTCCAATACACGCTCTCTTGGGTGCCGAGGAGGAAGCGAACTTAAAACAGCAGCCACCTGAAACGGCGCTCTCCGCCAGCCTGCAGGAAATGAACATTGTCAGGAAATAAATCATCCTATTAAGAAAATGCACCATTCCTCGTACCAAACTAAGACCGTGTTGACGAGGCCCCTTACCGCAAATGACGCAGACAATCAGACGCGTCTTTCCTCCCGGCGCTCTCGCTTGTGTGTGTGTGTGTGTGTGTGTGTGTGTGCGGATCACTCTCACAAGTATTCATCAACGAGCATTTCAATTTCCTGAGAAGCTCGATGGCCAATCGGCCGTCCGCTGAGGCTGATGGTAATGAGTGCGCTGCTTCTGTCTGTCTCGCGTCTTCTCTCCTCTCTGTGCAACAACAATTACTACTTCAATCACATTCATTTGGGCCCCATAATTGACTAGTATAATTTACAGCACTGTGTTTTCCTGTTATGAAAACCTGATTGGTTTTAGTGCAATAAGAGTCGCAGGGCTCATTTAGAGATCCACAGAGACCACATGTGTAGCGTTACTGCCGAATGAGGTAAAACAGAACGAATGTGTTGTGAATACGCTATTCAAATCAATTACAGGGAATCTAAATAGAGATCAGTTTACTTCACCCTTGATGTCTCAAATGCTTTTGAGAGGAAATATGAGGTTAAATAGCCTGTGAACTTTCACCTTTCATTTCATTATTGTGATTTTAAAGGGATAGTTCACTCACTTGACATCTCTGTAATTTTGTTTTAATCCTGAATGAGTTTATCTCTTCTTTGGAAGGTAAAAAGAGGTGTTGAGATGTGTTCAGCAAATAATGACAAAGAGTAATACGTAATAATATTACTTTTTCCAAGTAACTAGTAAAGTAACACATTACTTTTTAATTGAGTTACTTTTACAAATAAGTAACGCCAGTTACTTTTTCCCCATTTATTGATTAAAAGCTGTCCTGTCCCCATGTTAGAGTAATCGTGAGTAAGAAGTTACTTTAGTTCTAGAATAAATTTGAACATGCATTAATTCACCTCACTCACTAAAATAAAACAGATACAGTATTCCTCAAAATGAACAAAAACAGTGAAATTTAACTCAGAATATTATGCAAACCTGCAATAATTAAATATGTTAAATAATACATTTATGTATTTAATCCCATTTTATTAAGCAATGTCTTTGCTGCTGACCTTCGATGATCCAATTCATCCATACAAATAAGCAAAAATTACTCAAGATAATCTAACATTTGTTTTCCTTTTTTATTGCTAAAGAGTTGACATTTTTTCTACCATGGTCTACTGTACAGACGTGAATTTACTTTTGGTGAATTTAGGTATTTGGTGTGAAAAGGCTTTTACATTTGCAAAAAATATAACTTTTTATATTAAAAACAAACAAGCAAGCCCTGCCCAGATTTAAAAAGTAACGCAAAAGTAATGTAATGCATTACTTTCCATAAAAATTAGTTACTTTTTTAGGGAGTAACTCAATATTGTAATGCATTACTTTTAAAAGTTATTTTTTACAACACTGTAACACATTGAATTAAACATGAAACTTTCACTTAGAAAGGCTATGAAAGGAAAAATGAAAGCAATGTAAAAATATTGTAAGTCATCAGATTTTTTTTTTTTTTTTTTTTTTTTTCAGTGAATAACAACTTCTGATGTGTTTCTCACACAGACCAATTGTACACACGACTTTTGTATATTCCACAGAAGAAAGGAAGCCATGCCGTTTGGAACAACACGTAGGGAAGTACAATTTTCATTTTGTTTGAACTGTTCTTTCAACCCAACAAGCGTTTCTTGAGTGGTTTAGTAACATTTACATTACCAAGGTCCTCAACTCATTGCCAAGGCTGTGCAGTAGTTGTCATAATGGATGAAAATGACTTATAAAAGAGATCACTGCTATGCAGTCACCATAGAGACACTATTAATCTTGTTTTTTGCATCTATACTTGCAAGGTCAATCATTGCTGAGTTAAGAAAGTACCTGCACCTTAGTTAAAAAGAAAAAATAACTTGACATGACAAAATGTGTATATTTGTCAATGTACAAAATATTTTCTATCTTAGCTTAATAGGCAACTATAAATCAACGCTGTGGCTTGTCTATTTGTCCGATTTGTTAGGAAACCTGTCTGGAAACAGTCAATTCGGTCTGCTTACACTAGAGGGTAACTATGTTCTCAAAGCTGATTTATTGTTTTTATTTTCTATTTATCAAATATTGCTCAAAAATAAAATAAAAATACAAAAGGTTTCCGATAAAACATTAAGCAGCACAACTGTTTTCACATTGACAATATAAGAAATGTTTCTTAAGCTGCAAATCAGCATACTAGAATGATTTCTGAAGGATCATGTGAAGACTTGACTGGAAGACTATTGCTGAAAATTCAGCTTTACATCACAGGAATAAATTGCATTTTATAATATAGTTTAAAGTGGTATATAATATAATTTATAATATAGTTTAATAACATTTAAAATGGACCAAAAAAGTTCATCAAAGTTGTCCTAAGACAAGAAGGGGTATTGTTTTGGTTTTGGAACAAATTTAATGAAAGGTTTTGTTCCACTT